>NC_063050.1:39016660-39314160 GCF_018812025.1 Megalobrama amblycephala
AATCAGTTCATGCGAGTACAGTGGTTCAATATTGATATTATAAAGTGATGAGAATATTTTTGGTGCTCCAAAAAAAAGGAAATAACGACTTATTTAGTGATGGCCGATTTCAAAACACTGCTTCAGGAAGATTCGGAGCACAATGAATCAGCGTGTCGAATCTTCTGTTCGGAGCGCCAAAGTCACGTGATTTCAGCCATTTGGCAGTTTAACACATGATCCGATTCATGATTCGATACGCTGATTCATTATGCTCCGAAGCTTCCTGAAGCACTGTTTTGAAATCAGCCATCACTAAATAAGTTGTTATTTTATCACCAAAATATTCTCGTCGCTTTATAATATTAATATTGAACCACTGTACTCGCATGAACTGATTTAAATATGTTTTTAGTACCTTTATGGATCTTGAGAGAGGAAATGTCATTGCTCCCTATGAAGGCCTCACTGAGCCATCGGATTTCAACTAAAATATATTAATTTGTGTTCCGAAGATTAACGAAGGTCTTACGGGTGTGGAACGGCATGAGGGTAAGTAATAAATGACAGAATTTTAATTTTTGGGTGAACTAACCCTTTAAGGGCAGGTCAAAGTAAACATTGTTCACGGGCAGCCGATGAAGACCATAGGCTGGAATTTTGCAAATTTGTTACAAACCGCAGGAAGTAAGACTGGAACTGCTGACGACTCTTTTCGGCAGTTCAGAATCAATTATTTGTTTTAGGAGACAATACTTGTTGTGCACTTTGATCTTTAAAAATTTGCAGACATTTTACATTCACAAACAACTATTACGCACTGCATGAAAGTTAAAAACAGATTAATGGGGTACTTTAAAAGACAGAACTTGCATGTGCGACGGGGCCCTTTAATTTTTTATTTTTTTGTAGGGACCCCACAGATTCATGGTACACTGTATTTGTTTTTTGGTTGTTCAAAAGAAAGGAACAAGGATATATTTTAGGAATGTGAGATTGTATTTTAACTTGTTTTTCTTCTCATAAAGAGACTAAACTCCTCACAGCAGGTAAGAGTGTGTGGGCATGTTTGAGAAAATGTAAATTTCACAAATGTCAGATGTATTAAAGTTTCATTTCATGGCTGTGGTGTTTGGTCTCTTAAAATAGTCAGTAAGGACATGAATTCTAGCAAGGCTTAATTAAGAGAAGACTGCTGTCATCAGCTTGTGCGAGTAATTATCATAGTGCATGAATTTGGAGGGGGGAGTTTCTCCCTAATTACCAACACATTGCTCTCTCTTATGATAATGCTATAATTTGATCTTGGAATACCTCCTGCAGGGTGGAAATACACATAATGATGTTCCAGAATGTTACCTTTTTCCAACCACCTTGCAAATGGGAACTTAAACACAACATCATAAAATGAAAAATCTTTGAGAAGAAAAAAAAAAGACTGGTATTATGCATGCCCGACCCTCATTCTTCCTTTTCATCTACTTTCTCTTGTACTTCTTGTGCATTTTCGTTCTTATCTTCTTATAATTATTCCAGGTCTGGGTCAAGAGAATTTGAAGGGGCCGTGACCCTGAAAGTCTTGCGCTGGTCCAAGTAATTACCACTGGACATTTATCACAGTACTCTCATCTTGTCCTGTAATTTCTTTCACCTCAGCATGTGGACATTTTTAAATAAACTCATGTTTCAAAATACTGAACCTTAGCATCTGAATTTCCTGAAGTCATTACTGTGCTTTCATTTAAAACATTGACGCACACGCTGGGCTAATTTACAGTCTGCTAATACTCATTGATGGGATAACATTCACAATGTTATTTTAGAGGCTGGTGGACGCAATAATGAGAACTCTCACATGAACGTAAAGAGGATATTAAAGGGATAGCTTAAGCAAAAATGAAAGTCTGTCATTGTGCACTCACTCTCATGTCATTCTGTATATTTTTTTTTTCCTTTTTTTTTTTTTTTTTTGCTGAGCTTTTTATATGAATTTCAAACTTTCAGTGACTAAAAAGGGAAAGTTAATCCAAAATTAAAATTGTCATCATTTACTCACCCTCAGATCATTCCAATCCCATATGTTTCTTTATTCAGTGGAACACAAAGAAAATATTTTGAAGAATATTATGAAAGTCAGTTGGGTCAGAAAATAACACTGAGACGTGACGGTGAATAAATACGGAAGAGGATTAGGGCCAAGCAATAATAAAAAAAATAAAACCATCTCGAGATTAAAGTTGTTAAATTTCGAGAAAAAAGTCGAGATAAAATGTTGAGAATAAACTCGTTAAATTACGAGAAAAATTTCAAGAAAAAAGTCGAGATGAAATGTTGAGAATAAACGTGTTAAATTACGAGAAAAAAACTCGTTAAATTTCGAGAAAAAAGTCAAGATAAAATGTTGAGAATAAAAGTCATTAAATTACGAGAAAAAAACTCGTTACATTTCGAGAAAAAGTCGTTAAATTACAAGAACAAATTCGTTAAATTACGAATTTGTTCTCATAATTTAACGACTTTTTCTCGTAATTTAATGACTTTATTCTCATAATTTAATGACTTTATTCTCAACATTTTATCTCGACTTTTTTCTCGAAATTTAACAAAATTTTTCTCATAATTTAACGAATTTGTTCTCGTAATTTAACGACTTTTTTCTCGTAATTTAATGACTTTATTCTCAACATTTTATCTCGACTTTTTTCTCGAAATTTAACAAAATTTTTCTCATAATTTAACGAATTTGTTCTCGTAATTTAACGACTTTTTTCTCGTAATTTAATGACTTTATTCTCAACATTTTATCTCAACTTTTTTCTCGAAGTTTAAAGAGTTTTTTCTCGTAATTAACGAGTTTATTCTCAACATTTTATCTCGGCTTTTTTCTTGAAATTTAACAAGTTTTTTCTCGTAATTTAATGAGTTTATTCTCAACATTTTATTTTGAATTTTTTTCTTGAAATTTAACGAGTTTTTTCTCGAAATTTAACAACTTTAATCTCGAGATGGTTTTATTTTTTTATTATTGCTTGGCCCTAATCCTCTTCCGTAAATAAATGATGACTTTGAGTGAACTATCCTGTTAAAGTAAAGTTTACCCAAAAATGAACATTTGGTCATTATTTACTTACCCTCATGCCATTTCAAACTCATCTGCTGTGGTATTTGTGTCAGTTCAATTCCAAAAAGCATCACAAAAGTAGTCCTTGTGATCCGTGTGTTATATTCCAACTCTTCTGAAGCCATATGATAGCTTTGTGTGATGAACAGACCATTATTTGCGGTTAATCTCTGCTGTGGCTCTTCTATAAAACATAGAGCCTGTGGCACAGCTTTGATGTCTTGGTGTTTGATTATTAGAACTAAGGACATTTGATGCTATTCACTTCCAACCTGTGCCATAGGTGTTTAAATTCTGGTCTGTTGCTCACACAAAATATCCCCATTGTTATTTATGTGTTGAAAAGCGGTGTAATAAGTAATACGACTGTACATTATCACTTAAATGTCTGTCTTGTTTGATCTTGTTTGTGTGTCTAGGCTCAAAGATCATTGAACTATTTTTTTTTTTTTTTTTTTTCATGGAAGCTTTGCATTTAATGAGCTAATAAAATGTTTAGGCTCAAATGGCAAATCTAATTATTTACTTGGTGATGAGTAGCTGCGTAAAAACAGGGATAATGTACAGCTATAGTTGTTATCATAAAATAAACCTCTATTTTCATACAGCTGGATGTACATTTTCCAGGTGAACTATCCCTTTAAAGTTTAGACTGTCTTAAATTCGAGCCTACTTTTAGGGTACTTTTTCTGCTATTTGGACCTTGACAGCCCTAGTCTACATCCACTTTTGTTGGAACATGTGCAGACATTTACTGCAAATACCAAAGATTGTGACCTGGTTGCTGTTTTAGACCCCCGACGGTGCTTTGCACTCACTTACACCATTTTTAACGCTTGCTTGTGTTAAAAGACAAAAAAGACTGCTGTTCCTTTGCTGCCAGGAGTACAGAGGAGCTGTAGGAGTTCTCCTTGGTTTCCTCCTGTTCAGTCCGCTTGAGTAGCTCCATTATTGCAGCCACTCTGTTGAATGATTCCTGGATGTGAAAATTGGCCATAATCATAAAGATAATGAATGATTATAACGCAACTGCTCGATTGCTCAATTGGCGTCCTGTCCTTTATTAAATGCTGCGGAGCAAACTCATATGTCACACTCAATCGGACAGCTGTTTCACCTCTTTGGCAACGTACCATTCGCCAATTCGGCTTCAGGAACGTCACGTCATTAATCACTTGCGCTCAAGCAGCGCAGCTCATTAAATGCTTCAAAACAGAACACTGACACCCGGCTGCCCATCAGCATCCCGACAGCCTGTCTTTCCGCGCGTACCCTTGCAATCTAACGTAGGCAGCACATACCCAGCATGTCCGTGTTTATTATGTCTGGCTTGGATGTCCCTTTGGGAAACCCACATCAATCATCATCACCATTTCTTCTTCATCTAAACACATAGCTTGACTTGCCCACTGGAAACTCTCTGCAGGCAATGTTGAACCTGGGTAAGATATTTTTGTTAGAAAATATTTCATCACACCGTATGACCTAATGAACACATCTTTCCATCCAAATCACTGTAGCTGCTGGTCTCACCTGCCAACATCACAACATCGACTCCAAACTTTAGTGATGGTAGTGTGCTTTTCAAGGTCTTTCAAAGTCTTAACACCACCTACACACCAGATGCCAGGCCAAGACTGTAATGACAACAAACATGCAGTCTAGTGCATATAACTGAAATTATACTCTGAAAATATGAGAGAAAATGACCGTGTTTACATGCACATAGTATTCAGTTTGAGGTCCATATTTTGGCTTTGAAAAAGAGGATTCCATGCTTCAGTTATTGGAATATTTCTATACACAGAGTAATCAGCATATTTCAAATAAATTACATTATGTGTGTTATTTCATCTCTCTTTCTCTATATTTTTTTTTTTTTTTAATAATTCTGAAGATCCTTTCACTCATCAAATTCACAATATGCTGCTTTCAGACCAGCGTTCGGTCTTTCAGTGCTTGTTGACACAAAGTTTTTTGCTTTGGCTTTTTTGATACTATTTTCATTCTCATTATACAGGCATATGCCAGCTGTCTTATTTCAATTTCTAGTGCTTTTGCATTGCATTTATGCATTTGGAAGACATTTTTATACAATGTACATGCACAGTATATTTTGCTGGCATGTGTGTTACCTGGCAATCAAAACCCATGACCTTGGTTTTGCTAGCAGTATAACAGCAAGAACACAAGAATCAGGCATGCTTTTTTATATATAGCAATTAATTGGCTTAAAGGATTAGTTCACTTTCAAATGAAAATTATCCCAAACTTTACTCACCCTCAAGCCATCCTATGTGTATATGACTTTCTTCTTTCTAATGAACACAATCTGAGAAATATTAATAAATATCCTGATGCATCCGAGCTTTATAATGGCAGTATGCGTTACCAAACGAGTATGAGCTGAAGAAAGTGCTTCCATCCACATCTAGCTTCCGCCAGACCACCTTCTGTATTCAAGTTACTAAGAAAGTGTAAACTGGCGTCGCGTCAGTTACACATTTTCCATAAGTTGAATAGGGAAGGCGTAGGATGTAGTGTAAGCTTTTTGAACTGCTAGAGTTTTACACTTTCTTCATGAGTTGAATATGGAAGGCGGCAGGGCCGTGCACAGACCTTTTGAGGGGCATGTGCTGAAACTGAAAAAAAGGGCACCACTCTTTTTTTTTTTTTTTTTTTTTAAATTAACACAAAATAATAGTCTCACAAGCTTTATATCTATTCACTATTAATGACAGTTTTATATATATATATATATATATATATATATATATATATATATATATATATATATATATAGATAGATAGATATACAGGGTTTCAGGGCTTCTTTAAAAAATTATTACAACAGCAATCTTCTGTGAGCCATGTGTTTGAAGATGTTTGACTTCACTGTGATCCAGGGATGTCCCTCTCAACACATTAATACACACACATTACATTCTGCATTATAAAATATAAAGAAGCACAGTGACCTGATGATTCTATAATGTTTTTTAGTTCCTACAACATTACTGTAGTAAAACCATGTTTTACTACGTTTATACATGTGAAGAGCGGGGAGTATACAATACTAGATTAAAATTATCTAGCGAGCAAATACATATTAACATCGTAAACATTAACCATACTGTGTGACCATATATAATATGATTAAATGTTAATGAATTAAGTGTACGCAGATAGCCATCATAAATCAAAGAAGAAATTCCTTAGAAATGTATTTTACCTAGCTGACGACGGGGATCACTCAGTCGCTTTTTTGTCAAAGTCAAATGCAGTTACGCCGGGTTTTTGACCAGCGAATATGTGCAAATGTGCAATTTGTCCGTCATTAAAACGATGGCATCACATTAGGCTACGTGTTACGTCGTCATCAATAGGTTATGAGCGCTCAATTTTTCCTGTGGTAAAATACGTTTGGCCAAAATCTCAATTTATAAAAGATGTAATACTACTGTACTGTATGCACAGGCTATTTAAGGCTATTGTAGGCTATTGGTATTGGCTATGACTTAGAAGGCAAATGCTAGCCCCCTCCCTCTCTCTCCGCCGCCGGTCTCAGGCCTCAAATGCATAAAATATGAAACTTTATAGACATACTAATGTTTCTTTCGTAAAGACAACGTTGTAGCCTACTTATTCAAACAACAAGATATTTATTTACCGTAGCAAGACGTTCAGCTGCTCTGCTGTGGAACTTCAGTTCGCTGCACTCAGGGGGCGGAGTTAAGAGGTTTGACTGACAGTTTGAGCGGATCCAAAAGGATTTTGTCACAAGCTCTTTTTAATACCTTTATTAGGCTAAATATATTTGTACATTTATTGATTTTTTCAAGAAAATTCATTGATTTATTCAAGAAAATAAATAAATAAAATAAAACACGTCCAAAAAAAGGGCACTTCGGAGTGTAAGGACAAAAAGGGCATGTGCCCTGCACAGGTTGAGCCCTACCTGTGCACGTGCCTGGAAGGCGGTCTGGTGGAAGCTTGATATTTTACTTCATACTTGTTAAATATGGATTTTTTTTTTTTTCATAAATGCATCGCTTTGCTTCAGAAGGCCTTTATTAACCCCCCGAAGCTGTGTGGAATATGTTTATGATGGATGGATGTGGATGGAGACACTTTCTTCAGCTCATCAGAAAGAAGAAAGTCACATACACCTAGGATGGCTTGAGGGTGAGTAAAGCTTTGGGTAATTTTCATTTGAAAGTGAATTAATCCTTTAAGTGGGATAAATAAATTAGTTTAACATGTTTTTTTTATATACATAGTAATTAATTGGCTTAAGTGGGTTAAAAAAATTATTCAGAATATGACCAAACTCAAAGTATTCAAAATATTCATGTGCATGTAAACAGATAATGAAAGGAGAGGACTTCCTGCTCCAATAGTCCTTATACAGCAATACCTTCATTAACCTTGATATTTTTTATGCTATTTTAGAGCTATTCCCAGCATGGTCATATTGAAACAATGTTGAGTCAGTGTTGATGCATCAACGCCAATTACATTGAATTAACGTTACAAAGTGATGTTGCTTTAGCATCACTTTTGCACCCTCAGTTAATGTTGAAGCATTTTCAACCTCAAATCAATGGTAATATTGTAGATTCAACATTATAAAGTGATATTTTTTCAATGTCACTTTTGCACCCTCAGTTTATGTTTAAACAATGTTGAGATTTCAACAAAAAATCAATAATAATATCATTGAATCAACATTATGAGGTGATGTTGGTTCAATATCACGTTTGCACCCGCATTTAATGTTGAAACAATGGTGAACAAAAAAAATCAATGGTATTGCTATTGAATCAACATTACACTATGATTGATTCTACATCACTGATATTGAATCAATATTGACAATAACAAAAAATGATCAATGGTATTATTGTTGAATCAACATTACACGATGATTGATTCTACATCACTGCTGTTGAATCAATATTGAAATTTAACAATAATAATTTGTAATATTGTTTGATCAATGTTAATGTGATGTTGATTGAACAGAAATATCAACATAAAATAATGTTCTGAACAACATTAATATTTCAGCTACACTTCAATGGTACATCAACAAATGTCTGACCATTTCAAAGTTTTGGGAAAACCTTTTAAAACATAATGACACAAATGACACCTTTCCAGCAATTGAGTCAGTTTTTTTTTTTTTTTTTTTTTTGACAGTTTTATACACTCAATGACTCAATGACAAAGAGATAGAAAATTAAATTCTTTAAGAATGGGGCAAAAGTATTTTAACCTTTAAAAATAACACTACTTTCAGAAGTCTTATGTCATCAACTACAAGTGGTCCAAAGTTTTCAAAATCTGGCTTGCATCAGACAACTGCCTCTTTTCCTTTGGGTTCTCTGAAATCTGAAAAAGAAAGCATGATGTTAATTAAGAACAAGTCAATTCAGTTGCCATACATAGTCACAGTCAATAATGTTAATATGCTAAACAATATAATTAACTTTTTATACATTGCTAAACACAGAATATTCTTACGATATTTATAATACTGTTAAATTATATATATTTAATTTATCAACACTTCAATAACACAATAGGAAAGTGTCCAATCTTTCCACCCAAGTTTATTTCCAGCTCTGATTAAACACACATGAAGCAGCTAATCAAGGTCATTAGGATCAATTGAAACTTCCAGGCAGGTGTGTTGGAGAGGAATAAACATCTCTGAACTATGGCCAAATCTCAGTTCATTTTCTGTGAAACTAGCATTCAAGTAACAAGTTTATCTTGTATAAAGAAAGAACTGTTTTTTTTTGTTTGTTTTGTTTGTTTGTTTTTATGAAAATTTCTTTAAAGGTGACCTATTATGTCCTATTTAACAAGATGTAAAATAAGTCTCTGATGTCCCCAGAGTGTGTATGTGAAGTTTTAGCTCAAAATACCCCACAGATAATTTTTTATAGCATGTTAAAATTGCTATTTTTAGTGGTTGAGCAAAAACGAGCCGTTTCAGTGCGGTCCCTTTAAATGCAAATTAGCTGCTGCGATCGTGCTGAGAGGGCGGAGCTTCAAGAGCTGATTATCCGGTGACAGGATTCAGTCAGGACCATGGTCAGGACCTACAGTCTATGGTCAGGACGCACTATAATATAAGAAACTGCAAATATATGCTGCATGGAGATAGAACAGGTATAGTTTAGTTAAATTACGGTTATAACTTATATTGTCTTCTTGTTTTTAATCTACTATATTAGTACAGGCCTGTTGTACCGTCCGAATGATGGCCAAAACTGATGAGTTTTATGACGTTTATTGTACTTCACACAAAAGATGAAGCGTCCGTTTTCACTCTAGAAAATCACTGTAAGAGCTTAATAAAACATTGCAAGTGTGCATTAAAATATTATCCATAAACTCTCTCTCTCTTTCCCTTGTATTATCATCACCAACATAGCAAATAACACAGAAACACTCGTTACAACTAACAGTAAACGAATAAAGACCTTATGCCTTTCGGGTGGTGCTTGATAAACTTTATACCCGTAAATAAGCTCAGATGAACTGTAATAAAGTGCCCTTACCTTCATTACTGCCTTATCCAGTATCAATCTGGAGACTGTAAACTGGATCACGAACAGTTTTTACTTGTATATCCTTGAGTAGTATATTTTTAGCAGTCTCTGTTTTGTATTGTCTCTTTGTATTGATATTCGTTCACTAAGCAGTCCGGTGTGAAATCGCGCAGACATACACGAATTTCGGCAGAACTGAGGGAGCATTTTCCTGGACAACCAAGTTAATCCACCTCGTTTTCAGCAGCTCAGATTTAGGTAGTAAATGAAGAGAGCAGTGTTGCCAGATCTCGCGAGACAAATAAGCAACCAGGCCTGTGAAAACAACGACCCGCGAATACCAATATTTGTAAGCGACTTTACAGAAAAACAAGCCCAAAGTCGCTTATAATAAGCGGACTTGGCAACACTGGAAGAGAGCTATGTGGATTAATCCGGAGACGTTCTCGTCAGTGCATCAATGGCGGACTCGCTGTGAACGCGCTCAGGGCGCGTCTATGTTCAAACTTCAGTGTCAGTCAACACTCTGGGCGGGGCATTTGGCTTTTGTGACGTCACACCGCCAGGGATCTGGAAACTACTTGTTCAGAGACACACAAAAAAAAAAAAAAAAAAAAACCTTGTTCAGAGACACTGCTGGTGATTTATGGGGATTAAAAAAAAAGGAGTGGGTGGATTTTTATCACGATAGGGTGGTTGTGTACACACACTGCCAACAAACATTTATGTCCAAACACCATGCAAAAGTGAATTTTGCATAATAGGTCCCCTTTAAAGCTTTTTTTTTTTTTTTATTGTCCATTCTCATCTGCCTTTTTTCCTATTAAAGGAAAGAAGTCAAGGTAATCTGCAAGCATTGAGTAATAGATGCAATATGTGGGCTTTGTGTAAAGTATGATATTCTTGCTCCTGTTCATGTCACTTGTACTTATAAATAAATATATCCTAATAAATATTACTAAATCAAGATGCATGTACTATTTAAGAATTTAGAAAAATGGATGGTTTATTCAAATACTTAAATTAATATATCTTATTAGATTCAGTAACAATAAATGAAATGCAAATAGCAAGCACAAACAAACAAAAGAACATAGAAATAATAAGACCTTAATAATAATAATAATGCAACTTTGTTTGAAACCCAGAGAAGTCAGGTGGTTCAACAAACAACACTACTGTGTAGGACGCACCTGTGTTTTCTCTCTTATGAGGAGGAATTGATTAGACTACTGAGAAGTGCACATGCAAAAAATAAAATGTTTACCAATCACTGGCCAATTTCAGAAACACATGCCTGCATGATCTTGTGGTCATCAACTACAAATCACTGTTAGTTCAATGTCTCAAAGCATTTGTGCTGTCGGCTTTCATCAAAATTTCAATGTTGATCCAACATACATTAAACATTGAAATGTCAATCTCAACCAAAATGATGGTTTGGATCAAAACTCAACATTGTATCAATGTCACCATGCTACCGGAGCGGTTTATTTCAACACATTAATAACTTTAATTAATATATCTTATTAGATTCAGTAACAATAAATCAAATGCAAATAACAAGCATGCAAAAAAAAAAAAAAATAGAAATAAGATATATGCACAATTGTTTGAAACTCAGAGAGGTCATGCATGTCAAACACAGGAGACTTCTGTATAGGATGCACCTGTGTTTTCTCTCTAATAAAGAAGCATCAATTAAACAACTGAGAAGTGCACATGCAAAACCAAAATGGGCGTTTACCAATAAGAGGCCAGTTTCAAACTACAATAAATGTTTTTCAACCATTTTTCAACAGACTAAAGGTGCGTTCATGCGGCCTCGTAATTCCTGTAGTTACAAGATTCTAGCTTGTAAAAAGTGTTCACGTCCTCGTAGAGCTCGTAATTACAGCTTGTAAGATGGGAGTTTTCTGAAAGCTCCCAGATGTACCACGTGGCCGCTGTACCACCTGACTGCTGTAGATTGATTTATTAGGCGTTGATAGTGGTGCCATGGAAACGCATAATTCCCAGTCCAAGGACCAAAAGGACGTGAACAGCTCCGAATATAATGTCACGTGTTGTCATTTCAAGATTCCGGTAAATACGAGGTGACGTGAATACAGCTTAAAACCATGAAGGCCCACCCTTAAACCAAGCAAATCGGGTAAAGTGGTTGAAAATGCCCATTATGAACTGACACGCCCCACTGATGGGGAAACACCCACTAGTGTTCTGCACAGATACACACCTGCATGATCTTCTGATCATCAACTACAAATCACTGTTAGTTCAATGTCACTGTCTCCACCCATGTGTGCTGTCGACTTTCATCACAATTTCAGTGCTGGTCCTACAATGCTGGTTGAGATTGACAAATTGAAATGTCAATCTCAACCAAAATGATGGTTTGGATCAAAACTCAACATTGTATCAATGTTACCATGCTGTCTGGGATTGTTTTATTTTAGTATTTATTTTTCATTTTAAATTTAAACTTTTGTTTAGTGCTTTTGTATTATTATTTTTTTTTATTAGTTTTGTCTTATTTTTATGTTTTAATAATAATTTCAATACAACTTAACCTTATTTCTGCTTTATTTCAATGAACAAATATGATTTTTTATGTAGTTTTAGTTAACAATAACACCACTTCTACTGCATTGAGGACTCGATCTTTCAAATGAGCACAATTGCATGTTTTCTCAGTTTTTAGAGTTTTCCTTAAAGATTAACTGCTCGTTTAGTGTTCTTGCAAAAAGTGAGATGAAATCATATACTTATAGAAATATAAGTAAAAATAAAATTCCACACAGTGACATAGGCATATAAATCCAGGACTGGATTATCCACATGGGCATTTGGGCACGTGTCCAGGGGAACCACATGCAGAGGGCACCATTCAGGGCTGTATATGCAATTTACCTCACACAAAAGCCTCTTTTAAATGGGTGTGTCCAACCTATTTGTACTTGTGGCTATTTGCATAATGTTTCTTAGTAAATCACTTGGAATACGGCCACAAAGTGCAGACACAATTTGTTAGATTGCACAAGCAAATTAGTACCCTTTTTGGTGATTTTCACAAATCAAGACCATTGTCAGCAAAGCAGACTTCAAACACAGGGTTCAGACTTTTGCAAAACCGAAGCTCACTCATAACACTGCTAAAAACACTATTCGAAAATGATTTGTGGGTGAGGACGTTTTCTTTCTTTATCTGTCTCCCTAAAGAGGAAAACTGCATAAAATTGTTGTTTTCCCTTAAGTATTGGAAAACAGAGAAGGACAAAACAAGGACAGTGTGTTTGTATGCACACATATTCATAGCCATTATTTGTCATCAACAGCTGTGAATTTATCATAGCGAGACAATAAATGTATCTCTACCTGCTTTCTGAGGGAGAACAAAAGCCACATGCACTCTTTTTTCCCTGCTCAAAGACTTATTTTTGAGACCTCTGCTGATTTATAGTACACAACGATTATTAAGAAGGATGGAAAACATGCAAGACAAGCAGTTTGCTATCTGTTCTGTACTGTTCTACAGTTACTGAGACTAAGACTTCATGTGTGCCCTGCAATTAAAAATTAACTTTTGCTGACTGTTCTGTAACCAATTTGTAACTGGACCTAACTGTGTGTCTTTCTTTCTGAGTGTGTGGAGAGAAAAAGAGTATCAGCCTGTGTGTGTCTGTGTGTGTGTGTGTCTGTGTGTGTGTTTTCATGCTTGTTAATAAGCTTTAACGGGGCCTGCATAAACCCTTCATTAAAAATCTCCACTAATCCGCATTTTGCTTTCTCCCTGAATCATCCCTCATTACTTTTCCTCTCCACACTTCCACACTTCTCCACCTCTCCCTCACTCTCCCGTATGCGTTCTGTTTATTTCAGTATTATGGATTTCTTCTGTATTGTGGGTATGGAAATGCTGTGTGTGCCGTTATGCATTATTTGTGCTTCTGCAATTCAAAAGTCCTTTTAATTGACAAGCTCCTCCTCGTTTGCATATCTCCACCAAGAGTCGTGACCAGGAAGAAAATAAAGCTTGTGCGGTTAATGTGTGAGCATTCCGTTAATATGGAACATTTTCTGTGACTTATCCACACGATTCTATATTTGTATCATTAATTTTCCTTCAGAGAGAAAAGTGTGGTGCTGCTTAGCTATATATATATATATATATATATATATATATATATATATATATATATATATATATATATTCATCCAGTCCTCCATTATGAATGCTAAAATTATGCTAATAGACATGGCTTAATTTTTGTTTTTAGTTGCCATGGACATAAACTATTCTGAACACTCTCCGATCCGACATGACAACACTGAACAATGACCATGCAGATGCACCTGCCGCATAAAAACAGTCACTGACTTCACTTCCTGTGACCGAACTGTTCAATAAATAGGCTAGAGCATATATGCTGCAATTGTGTCGCAAAAACAAAACAAAAATATATATAATTAAGATCTTTATTTTACTTAAAAGAAGAGTGAAATGTAAAAAAGGCTTGAATATGGAGATGATGCAGGGATGACAACATTACCAAACAGTAGATGTTTTCAAAGAGAAGCCCCAAGCCAGCGAAATATTTTCATGACCTAAGAAACAGCAAGAAATTAATTAAATAACGCAATAATAATAATGATTATTTCATCTGAGAAAGCTTGAAATCTTTGATGAATGTGTAATGCATTATCTTGAAATTAATAGCCAAATGGTGTGTTCTAGATAAAGACATCCCTATTCATTAGTTGTCCTGGGGAAACAAGCTTGCACACAGAAAAAAAGGAACAGAGAGCAAGAGTGCACCCGTCACACATCGCAATACGCCGATGATATATTTCCTCATAAACAGACAATATATTATTTTCAGTAAAAGAATATTTCCACATTAATGCATTGACACTGACTTTTAGAATCTTAATAAGTGCTGCTGCCCTGATGGATTGGATCATGATTGGCCTGCACACAGTAAAATTGATGATAAATGGGCACTTAAAGTGACATAAAATTAATAAAAAAAGCAGATATTGTCACACACCAGAATTCAAAGTGTCCAAATAGTGGCCACATGTGTATAAGAATTGTAGCGACAGATAAAAACAGAAAAAGAGAGGATGAATGAGAGCTATAGCATTACTGTATATTATAGTGGTATGGATGGTTATGTAGTGAAATATAAATGTACGTAGTCTATTCTAGGGAGCTCTTTGGTTACCAGGTTGGTTCATATTTCTAGCTTCTTCAGTAATTGGCATTTAGCATGATAAATGAAGTCATCTGACCCATACTGAATTATGCAGTAATCTTACAGATGCCAAAACTTTCTCTATTTCCGATTCAAACAGCTTTTATTGTGGAACAGTTGGTGTGAAACCAGTTTGGGGTCGCAAAGTCTTGTGCTCACTTCTGCTTACCAATGCTGCATTTATTTGATCAAAATACAGTAATAACAGTAATATTATGATGTTTTTTATTTTAATATTTTTTAAAAATAGAATTTATTCCTGTTGATAGCAAAGCTGAATTTCAGCATTGTTAATCCTGTCTTCAATGTCACATGATCATTCAGAAATTATTTTAATATGCTAAATTAATGCTCAAGAATATTTTATTATTATTATTATTATGAATGCTGTTGTGATGCTTAATATTTTTGTGGAAACCATAATACATTTTTTTTTTCAGGATTCTCTGATGACTACAGTTGTGGTCAGAATTATTGGCACCCTTGGTAAATATGATCAAAGGTTACTGTAAAAATGAATCTGCATTGTTTATCCTTTTAATCTTTAATTCATAAAATTAGCAAAAATCTGACCTTTTATTGAAGGAAAAGAATTGAAAGTGGGGGGGGGGGGGATCACATTATGAGATAAATGTTTTTCTCCAAAACACGTTGGCCACAATTATTGGCACCCCTACATTTTTTTAAGAGTAAAATATCTCTGAAGTATATTCCTATTCATATTTACATTTTTTTTTAGCACACCAGGGTGATCATGAACATGAAATTGTCCAGCTATGACTTCCTGTTCCACAGGAGTATAAACATGAGGAACACAAAGACCAAATTCCCGTAATCATTCATCACAATGAGTAAAACCAAAGAATATAGTTCTGATGTGCAGCAAAAGATTGTTGAGCTTCACAAAATAGAAAGTGGCTGTAAGAAAATAGCTAAAGCATTGAAAATTGCCATTTTCACTATCAGGGCAATAATGAAGAAGTTCCAATCAACTAAAGATGTTACAAATCTGCCTGGAAGAGGATGTGTGTCTAAATCGTCCTAATGCGCGGTGAGGAGGAAAGTTTGAGTGGACAAAGACTCTCCAAGGATCACAGCTGGAGAATTGCAGAGATCAGTTGAGTCTTGTGTCTCATAAAGCCTAAAAAATGATCAAACAGCATCTACATCCCCCCAAGTTGTTTTGGAAGGTTTCAAGAAAAATCTCCTGCTCTCATCCAGAAACAATCTCCAGCATATTCAGTTGTCTGGAACTGGAACTTCAAACTGGACCGGCTTCTATGGTCAGATGAAATTAAAAAAAGAGCTTTTTGGCAGCAAACCCACCAGATGGGTTTGGTGCACGCATGGATAAAAAGTACCCCATGCCCACGGTTAAATATACTGCTGGATCTTTAATGTTGTGGGCCTATTTTTCTGCTGGAGGTCCTGGACATCTTGTTCAGATACATGGCATCATGGATTCTATCAAATACCAACAGATAAAAATCAAAACCTGACTGCTTCTGCTAGATATCCAATAAAATGAACACAAAATGAAGCTTCTGCCATTGCCATCCCAGTCCCCTGACCTGAACCCTAAAGAAAATGAGTGGAGTGAACTGAAGAGAAGAAGTACCAACATGGAGCTGGGAATCTGAAGGATCTGTAGAGGTTCTGCATGAAGTCTCTGATCTCTTGTCAGGTGTTCTCCAAACTCATCAGGCATTATAGGCGGAGACTCAGAGCTGTTATCTTGGCAAAAGGAGCTTGCAAAAAGTATTGAATAAAAGGGTGCTAATAATTGTGACCAATGTTTTGGAAAAAACATTTATTTCATAATGTGATTTTCCCCCCACTCTCAATTCTTTTCCTTCAATGAAAGGTTAGATTTTTGCTAATTTTATGAATTAAAGATCAAAAGGATAAACAATGCAGATTTATTTTTACAGTCATCTTTGATCATATTTACCAAGGGTGCCAATAATTAATTATTTAATTTATTCTTTTTGTATCAACATACAGGTCTTTACTGCAATTATTTTTTTAATCAATTTAATGCATCCTTGTTGAATAAAAGTATTTATTTAAAAAAAAAATCTACTGTGAAATGCTGTCATTATTAAAAGATTAAAAAATTGATTAAGATTAAAAATAGTTTAAATTACTTGTACATCCAATTATACTAAAAGGCAGCAACTGAAATTGAGATTTCAAGTTGAATTCGTTTTTTTTTTCTTTTTTTTTTTTTTTTTTTACAGTGAAAATGACGATCAAAAATAAACAGACCCTAGCCCTAGACAACTAACCCCAGTATCCACCTTTGCTTGCAGCATTTTTATAAACTCCTCTTTATCAGTCTCTCTCCCTTGCTGAGTTAAATAAGTCAACACAGTTCTCGATGTTAAACTCTCCCATGCTGAGATTCTTTCAGCTAAGTAGCATGTTTCTGAGGAAGAGAGAGCTAGAGGAAGCAGAACAGGAGTAAGAGCACACGACATGACGCTTGTAAAGCATTTTGATACCTGCAGGGGTGCATTTACCGCACTTAATACTGACATGTGCGCGTGTGAAGCAGCTTTTAAAGTTCATCATGAAAGCGGAAGCATTACAGGGATGTGTAAATCTGCTGATATGTTTAATTACTCACGAATGTCGGCGATCTACAAGCTTTCATTTGCAGAAGGGAAATAAATGAAAAATTGAATAGACAATCAGGTTTCCATTTAAGAAATAAGCTGTCTTGTACATAGAGCAGTGAAAATCATCATCACATGAGCGTTCAGGTGGAAAAGCTCTCTGTGGTTCATTGCAGGGATTTGTATCTGGGGCCTAGTTAGACTTCAGCTGGGATCCATTTGAGCATCAAGAATCACAGCTAATTGTGTTTCTGAGTGCTTGATCAATTGCAGATTATCTGCTCTAGGTCAAATGGTAAATATTATAATGACATGACATGACATGATTAACAGCTCATTATTTGGGAATCATTCCAGATTTGTAATGTGATGTTAAGTTAGTCACACATGACACAATTCTGCATATTAAAACATGATTAAACATGCTGCTGCCACAGGTTAAATTGGGCCAGAACATGGATTGTTAATGTTTACCAGTCAATTCTGTACTCAAATTTCATGCTACTTTCTAGTTTAAACTATACATTTACATTCTGTACAACAGCACGGAATTGATTTTGCTTAGTTTATCATAAGTTCATAAGCATAGACGGGTGACTTATGAACCCTGGGCTGGTTAAGTCAAAAGCAAGACCTCTAAAATTTCAAATGTAACCTTTGACTTTTAGAGATTTTTATTTTGCTAGATGGCAGTGAACAGTTTGAAAGTCAGTCTTCTCCTTTTCACATGTCTCTTCTATCCTATTGGCACTTTTAGCCATTCATTGTTTATTTTTAGGCAGGCATGCTCCTTTTTTTTTTTTTTTTATTTATTTATTTATTGCAAAAACAGCACTAAAATTATACAGTTCTGGTGACTTTTGGAGCAGCATTTCCACATTTTCTTTTAAAATGCATTACTACATTTACAGAACTACTCTCATTACATGTTTAACTAAACAGCTGTCAAAGGAAGTTGTATGTGCTCAAGAAGAAAACCAGTATATTCTTAGGTGAGTGGAGCAAAAAGAATTAATTGTAAACAAATCTGAATAACTGTAAAATGAACATATTTTATCACTGACCAAGCAAATGGATAGAAAGTAACTAGCTTAATTTTTACTCATTGCATCAGTCCCACTACAGTTGTTCAAAGCATTTGTACTTACAAAGCATATCACGTCTAGCCAGTGTGTTGTTATTGTGGATATGACATTGATTTACCTGTATGCCATAAAAGCACCCTTACCTTATGATCAGGTATGCAAGGTATCAAATCCATAGCAAGGGAAGAACACAACAGGACAGAACACAACGGGATATCACAACAGTATAATTTTTAATGTATCAGGTTTGTCGAAATGCTGGCTATTGAGTCTACTACAAATTTCCCTATAAGGGACAATAAAGTATATTTCATATTTCATTTCATTTCATATCCATGAAAACTTCATACCGCTAAATAACCCAAACTCAAAGGAAAAATGTGCCTGTGGCAACATTTCAACAAAATGATATTACTCTCCATTTCGCGACACATTCAAAGTGAAATGTCCAGTGAGTGGTGATAAAATATTGTTCAGTTTGAACTGAAACCCATGAGCATGCTGAATCTGGCAATGTTTTATCACATTGATACATATCATGGCTCTATCGCATTTGAAAATGATGTACCAAATAGAATAAACCCTAAACCTATTCGATAGTTTTAACAAAAGCAAACATGAAGCAACTGTGCCATTTTAGCTTGCTTCTACAAGTAATTGAGCTCATTTATTTGTAGCTCACATTTCACAAGTCTTGTACCTGAGTGCTCCACATTGAAAGTGCAATGTTGTACCAGGTGAGCTACCGAGCAAGTTTACTATGTCAGAAAAGCCATACATATGGAGCTAATTATGATGATGCAAATATTGAAATGTCTTGGTATACTAATCATGCACTATATGGTAAATGCGTTTTGAAATCATAACATACTATAGTTCAAGAAACATTATTAATCTAATCTGCTTCCGTAATCATCATAATCACAATCAGCTGGGAATTGCAGTCAATTGTATGTATAGGTACATTTTTGGAGTTTTACAAAAATCTAGTTAAAGGGTACATTTTTCCAATGAGCCTAGTTTGTTAAATACAACCAAAAGCTACTCAATCATGCATTAGCAAGCGTTTTCTTGGTACTGTAGCTACCTTTGGCTAGCTACCTTTTGGTCTTTCTGCAAATCTTAAAAAACAAAGTAACCAGATCACAGGGGGTGAAGGTGTATATGATTAGATTTACAGTACAGCTGCAGAAATATGCATTTCCTTCAGCCTACACTTTGCTTACATTATGGAGATGATCAAATTCATTGAACTGGATAGCCTGTGTCTCAGGTTGGTACAGTATACATTACAAAACAAAAATTTACGAGTAACATTTTTCTGAGGTGCAGCAGAATTACCACAAAATATCCCATTGTGTGATTTAACAGACTCTTTCTGCACATCCAATCGGAGATTGTTGTCATTGTTTTCACCAATGCTTATTGTTATTGTTTATATCAGCTAGAAGCCACATATGATCCCACACCTCCATTTTAGTCAATGAAATGCTGTTCACAATGGTAATTTGACCACTTGACTTGTAGTTTAAGCCAACAATAATACTTTCCTGGTCAGCTCTGCAGCCATAATGGCATTGCAAGTGCTATAGCAAGCTAGCTTACGTTGTTATTACTTGCACAGATAAAGTTACAGCTCATGTTTTCAAATGAGTTCACAGGCTATTATTTATCTGAAATTGCGGCTGGCTGAGGTTGTTCTTTGTGATGAGAAGCCCTGTCTGTAATTTCAGAAATGCTGACGTTAAGCTTCAATCCGTATAGAAGCAGCATCTGCTGAATGTTTAACTTAGCTTTTTATCTTTGTAGAGTTGTTGTTCCGCTGAAATTGCCGTGTCCACATGGTTCAAGTCACAAGTTGCTCTTTGATGCAGCAAACAGTATGAAAAAAAGCACTGAAAAAAAAACGTAGAAGGTCATGCACATTTGTCTGCAGTCTCACAGACTGTCTGTGCTTCATTCCAGTCAACACCATGTTTGTGTCATTGCTGTTTTATAATTCATATGTGCATGTCTGTGAGAGATGGATGGATGGATGGATCTTGAACAAGCTTGATACCGATTTTTTTTTAAATTGTAAATAAAACAGATTATTGGCATACATTTTACAAAAAAAAAAAAAAAAAAAAAAAAGAAGACTATTTCAGTTGTTTTACTTCAAAATGTTAAGTTTAACAGATGTTTGACAAATGCAAGTAAAATTTACACTACACAGTCGAAAAATATCTGTGCATGCATTCTTCAGACATTAGAATTGGCAAGAGAGACCACTGACAGACTTGACCAATTGAAGTTTTTCCTCTGCAATTTAAATTTCACTTAAGGAAAGAGATTAACCCTTAAAAGCATATCTTGGGTCTTTACTGAGCCAGTATGTCATTCACTACCTTACCTCACATTCATTTTTTAAAGTTTCCTTTCAAAAGCTACACATAATGATTCAGTGATATAGGACCAAATTTTGGAGTGACCAGCTGTGAATATGTGTGCAGCACATCAATGGAATTGACCTCGTGCTTTTATAGCCTCGGCAGTGACATCATTAGTGATCATGCACGCAGATCAGAGGCTATAATTAGATGTGCCACAGGTGCATCAGCAGGTCTTTTGTCTTCAGACCATACTGTGATTGTGTGTGTGAGTTCACAGCTCTGCTCAAGCTCCCTCTCTTCTGTTAGGAGTTAGTCTTGTTAGGCAGTACGCAGAAAACTTTCTCTTTTTCATCTCTGTCATACCAGTGAAAAAGAAAGAAAAAGAAAAGATGAGCGATTAACAAAACAAATGGTGTGTGCCTCCTTGTTCATGTCCCATCGCCGAATCGGACATACATCAGTATTGTTTTGTTTGTTTGGGGGAAGAAAACACTGCCCTTGTGTTGGAACAGGGTGAGCGTGAGCATTGTGAACTGTTCACAGTGAAGATGTTACGCGCTTGTCTTGCTTACTTCTAAGGGTCAGCACCCACTATTTCCATCGTGGGCCTCATGTATGGATCTGGCTGAGGAGTGAGAGATGGGTCCGTCCCTATTGCTCGCTCTCTCCATCCCCGGACCATGTGTCCCTTCACGTGGTTTTGAAGCGCGCACCGGCAGTTCATGCAGGGCACGATGAATCTCTTGATTTCAAGTTGCCTACCTCTGAGCATTCCTTACATGATGACAAAGGGGTTGAGGAATTACTCAAGGTGGTTACTCGCATAGTGGCCAGATTACAGCTAGATTGGTCACGCGAACAAGAGACCCCCAAACGCTCAAAACTAGAGGACAGATTTCTGTCTGGTGGCCAGGGGAAGGGGCCACAAAATCAGTCTTTCTCCTTTGAAGATCTCCATGATGAATTAACTTCTTCATGGAGGAAACCTTATACTACCTGTGTCTTTGTGCCTTCGACGTCAACATATTCGACTATCTTGGGTGCTAAGGCACAGGGGTATACGATGATGCCGCAGGTTGAAGAGATGCTTGCAAGCTATCTCTCACCTGGTTCGGCATCATTAAAGAGACCAACTCTCCCCACAAAGCAGTGTAGAACCACCTAAACACTTGTGGGGAAAGTTTTTTAAGTTGCAGGTCAGGTTGGTGCTGTGCTGCACACTATGGCAGTGTTACCAGGCTGACCTGTTGAAGGACCTGAGTGCGGGTAGTAGGATCGATGAGGAGGCATTCGTGGAGCTTCGTCAAGCCACAGATTTATCCCTCTGTGCAGCCAAGCAGATGGCCCGCGCTATCGGACGATCATTTGTTGGTTTGGTCAGCACGGAGAGGGATCTGTGGCTAAACCTCATGGGCATCAAGGATAAGGATAGAATATTCCTACTTGATGCCCTGGTCTCAACTTCCGGGCTGTTTAATGACTTAATGTTAATACAGTCGTCACCAGGTTTCGGGAGGTGAAGAAAACTGAGAACTGAGCGTTCGTGCATTTCCTTCCTCGCCGCACTCAGGGGGAGGCCACCCAGCCTCGCCCCGGTCCTTCTAAAAGGGAGGCGAGTCACACTCCCCCTTGTAAAGAGTGGGGACCAGCTCCCTACCCTGGATTTCTAATTATTTTTTTTGTAAAACGTATATATGGTCGCTTGTGACCCGATGTCATGCACAGAAGAGGACTGATGCAGTAAGATAATGTAAGCACTCTTTATTGCAGGTAACAAGAGTAAGCAGAGTGGCAATGCAACATGTAAGGCAAAATGGCAGATGATAGTTCTGAGCAGACTTAGCTTGCTGGTGAAGTGGTTTTCTCTGTGCAGGTGAAGGACTGGTGCGGGAGGTCGGTGAACAAGTTAACAGGAGATCCAGGTAGGCAATGATGAACAGATGGTAGAAGAGAGAAGATGGATCAGGAATATCAGGTAGGTACTCAGGTAGGACAACAGGTAAGCACTTGGTGAGTATTCAGGTAAGGTCTGAGGTGCTTGTCATTGACGAGACCAGATGCAGAGTGAAGTGTGTGAGAGCCTTTTGAGTGGTGCAGATGATGAGTGACAGCTGGTGGTGATCAGTGATTGCAGATGGAGTGCAGGTGAGAAGAATGAGGAATGGGCAATGTAGTGAATGTGCAGTGACTGGACTGGTGACCGTGACAGTACTCCTTCCTCCCGGAAGGCGCGTCCTTGTGCCAAAAGGAGTCCAAACCGGGAGGGAGGGCAGGAGTCTTCGCAGGTCTCTAGGGTGAAGCTGTTGGCTTGGCAGACTCTAGGATGGTGCTGATGACCAGGGAGGTTCTTGCAGATCAGGGAGCCAAGGCGGTGCTGGCAGTTCAGGAATCCATGGTGGTGCTGGCAGTTCGGGATGCCATGGCGGAGCAGGCAGTTTGGGAAGCCATGGCGGTGCTGGCAGTTCGTGATGTCATGGTGGTGCAGGCAGTTCAAGGAGCACAGGGTGGAGTTCAGGGGCTGGAGTTGTACTGGACGTTAGTCAAGGGCTGGAGCCGATGTGTGTGGCCCAGACACACACAAATGCTAGTGCCATTATAGGCACTGTAATGTCCTCTGGGCTAGGAGCAAACTCAGGAACTGGAGTGGGCTCAGGGACTGGAGCAGGCTCTGGCAATGGAGCCATCTCTGGGACTGGAGCCATCTCTGTGCTCTCGACAAGGAAGGGAGTCACTACTGGATCATGGAAGAGGAAGGGATGGGAGTCATAGGCACAATGGTGGCCATTTTGGCTGAGGGCTCAGATGTGGCAGCCATCTTGGCTGAGGGCTCAGATGTGGCAGCCATCTTGGCTGAGGGCTCAGATTCAGCAGCCATATTGGGACAATGGTGGCCATCTTGTGACGAGGCTTTGGGATGGCGGCCATCTTGGGACAAGACTCTGGAATGGTGGACATGGCATGAAGATTTGGGAATGGCGGCCATCTTAGGATGAGACACTTGACTGGCTGCTATCTTAGGATAAGATACTGGTATGGCGGTCATGACGGGTTGAGGCTTAGGAATGGACAAGGGAAACTGTGGTTGAGTGGTGGTGGTGTCTCCATCAACCTCACTGACTGCAAGGGAAGAACCACTAAACCACAGCACATATTCAATATACTGCACCAGGGAGCATGTGGTAGCTGCTGGATCCTACTGAAAGAGCTGATCATCCAGGCCACACCAAAAGACATTCTTTATGGTATCATTGCATCAGTTAACCATATGGGAAAGGTCGAGGAACTCTTCCACGTAGTCCCGATCGAGTGGCCATCTTGGAAAACAGTGAGCAGCAGGTCAGTGGGTTTGATAGTGGTGTGGAGAACGCCCATTTAGTATTTGCGGTCTGGTCTTTTGTCATGCACAGAAGAGGACAGACGAGGTAAGATAATGTAAACAGTCTTTATTGCAGGTAACAAGAGTGAGCAGAGTGGCAATGCAACAGATAAGGCAAAATGGCAAATGATAGTTCTGAGCAGACTTAGCTTGCTGGTGAATTAGTTTTCTCTGTGCAGGTAAAGGACTGGTGTGGGAGATCGGATGATGGCAAATGTAGTGAATGTGCAGTGACTGGACTGGTGACCATGACACCCAAGATAAATAATAGTGTAATTCTATTTTTTTTCTGCACAACAATAATTTAATCTCTGATGATTCAATAAGTGCAATCAACCTTTATTCCTAAAGGTGGCAATGTCTGAAACACAATGATGACATGATGTTCCACTCATAATTATCGTAGACATACTGTAAACTAAAGAATACACAAGTATCATCAGCAAAATTTCAAATGGCTCAGCGATTTACTGCTGTCACTTTATGGTGGATCTGGTGAAGTAGTTGTCAGCGATCAAGATTTTGAAGACGTTGAAAACGTCTCGGGTTACGAGTGTAACCCTTGTTCCCTGAGTAAGGGAACGAGACGCTACGTCCAATGACGCAATGGGAACCCTCTGCATTTTGTGTTCGTGAAGCACCTCTGTATCCAACCAATGAGAAGACGTGACGTCAGAGGCGGGTGACGTCACGGACCAGGAAACTATAAAGCATACCCGGAACAAAGAACGCTAGCTTCTGAGTATTGTCTGAAGCAAGAGCGCTCCAGGCATGAAGGAGGTACGGCAACGCGACGTAGCGTCTCGTTCCCTTACTCAGGGAACAAGGGTTACACTCGTAACCCGAGACGTTCCCTTTCGTGGGAACATCAACGCTACGTCCAATGACGCAATGGGAATGCTGTCCCAACTACGCCGTGTCATCAAGTGCCTGGCTGTTATCTTGTAAAACTATAGCACCTGGAGTGACATTCAAGTTAAGATTGTAAAATCTGATGAAGGTGTGCTGGGATGACCATTCAGCCGCACCGCAAATGTCGTCTAAGGAAACTCCTGATAAAAGAGCCTTGGAAGCAGCCATACCTCTAGTGGAATGAGCTCGAATAGTTAAGGGACATGGGTGTCCCATTGCTTTGTATGCGAGTGAGATGGCCTCAACCACCCACCCTTAGGGGACCCGTAACATACAAATAATTGATCTGTTTTTCTCCACAGGGCAGCTCTGTGGACATAAGCATCCAATGCCCTCACAGGGCAAAGCAGATTCTTCTTTTCCTGATCCACGTTTGTAAATGGAGGCGGGCAGAACGCCTCGAGTATGATGGAACCTGGGACCCTCGATGGCACCTTTGGAACATAACCCAGTCTGGTGTGTAAGAAAGCCTTAATCATACCAGGCGCAAATTCTAAGCATGATGGAGCGACTGACAGCGCTTGTAAATCACCAATCCTTTTTAGGGATGAAATTGCCAACAGAAGGACAGTTTTTAGTGTCAGGAATTTGTCTGATACTTCTTCTATTGGCTCAAAGGGAGCCTCAGCTAGCCCCTGGAGCACAATAGTCAGATCCCAGGTCGGGGTTTTTGTGCACGCCGCAGGCCTCAACCTGAGCGTGCCACGAAGGAAGCACATAACTGGGGGGTCTCGACCCACCGAGGAGCCCCCTACAGGACTGTGATAAGCCGAAATGGCTGCGATATACACCTTTAGTGTTGAAGGGGTTAAACCTTCAGAAAACTTCTCTTGAAGGAACTGCAGCACATAGCTGATTGGAGACTGGACAGGGTCCAAATTATGTTGGCCACACCATGTAGCAAACAGTTTCCTTTTGTATGAATACAGCTTCCTTGTGGAGGGAGCTCTGGAGTGAAGGATGGTCTCCACAACCTCGGTTGGGAGACCAGATTCTATGAGCCTTGCCCCCTCAGAGGCCAGGCCCACAGTTTCCATATTTCTGGGCGGGGATGGAGAATCGTGCCGCCCGCTTGCGACAGGAGGTCGCAATTTATGTGCCAGGAGAGCTGATGGTCCTCCCAAAGACCCTGAGCTGAGCGACCACTCATGATCGCCCCCCAGCCCGTGAGAGAAGCATCTGTCGTAAGCATTACGCGACGACGAGAAGTCCCCAGCACGGGTCCCTGGGACAGGAACCAAGGCTTTTTCCACATGACCAGAGCACGAAGGCATCGCCGCGTGACTTTGATCATGCGAAAAGGATTTCCCCTCGGAGAAAACCCCTTGGTCCTGAGCCACCACTGTAAGGGTCTCATGTGCAGGAGGCCAAAAATAATAACGTTGGACGCAGCTGCCATCAGACCCAACAGTCTCTGAAACTGTTTTACAGTGAGTGACTGGCCTAACTTCACCCCATTCACAGCCCCGAGAATGGAATTCACACGAGCAGGGGACAACTGCACCTGCATCGTGGTGGAATCCCAGATTACTCCTAAATAGTTTGCAACCTGACTCGGGACCAGCACACTCTTTTTGGCGTTGAGCCTCAGCCCAAGCCTTTTCATGTGCAACAGAACAACATCTCGATGTTGAATTGCCAATTGTTCTGTTTGAGCTAGTATCAACCAGTCGTCAATATAGTTCAGCACGCAGATGCCCTGGAGTCTCAGCGGAGCCAGAGCTGCATCCACGCACTTCGTGAACGTGCGGGGTGAGAGGGATAGGCCGAAAGGAAGAACCCTGTATTGGTAAGCTTTGCCCCCGAAAGCAAACCTGAGGAACTTCCTGTGAGAAGGATGGATGGATACATGAAAGTATGCGTCTTTCAGATCTATCGCCACAAACCAGTCCTCGGACCTGATCTGGGGAATGATCTGTTTGAGTGAAAGCATTTTGAACTTCAACTTCTTTACAGAACGATTTAACACACGTAAGTCTATGATCGGACGCAACCCTCCATCCTTCTTTGGAACAATGAAGTAGCGGCTGTAAAAGCCCGACATTTTGCTGGGAGGAGGAACCCTTTCTATAGCTCCTTTTTGCAAAAGCGTCGTAACCTCTTGTTCCATCACCAGAGACTGCTCTGGGGTTACCACTGTGGGAAGCACCCCGTTGAACTTGGGCGGTGTATAACCGAACTGAATTCTGTAACCCTGTTCTATCATGAGCAGCACCCACTTCTAAATGTTCGGGAGACGTTTCCATTCTTCCACATATTCTACTAAGGGAACCAGTCTCTCGAGACTGGTCTCTGGTGTTTTTTGAGCACTTGGCTCATCCATCTGACGCGGCGCACCGGCAGACAGACGAATCAAGCACCAACCGACCCTCGGAAGAGGATCGGTGGAGACCGCTGCGCCCTGACGCACACTTGGTGGCAGGGTTGACAGGACGGTCCCCTGAGGGCACAGAGGAGGACCCGATATCCGAATCCTCCCGGAGGGGGCTGCCCTCGAGAGATCCTGCACTAATGATGTCAGGACCTCTTCTGCACTAATGATGTCAGGACCATCTTTCCTCCGGAAGGCTTCGCCTGTGCCGCCCGGCCCAGTCCCCATGATTTTTGTGGGGGAGCACGGGAGGCGACACTGGCCTTCTGTTGCGCTTTATGCACTGAGGAGCTGGCTGTCGGCCGAGGCTGCTCCCGCCCAGCAGCCTCGGAGGGATGAGAGCGGCGGGGAAGAATTTTCTGGAAGGCCGCTGATTGCTTGCGTGTCTCCTGAAACCTGTCGCCGAACAGGCCAGCAGGAGACAGCAGCGCATCCATCAAAACATTCTTATCTTTATCTTTGATATCCGATAAATTCAGCCATAAGTGCCTCTCCATGGCCACCAGGGCTGCCATAGAGCGGCCTATTGATTTGGCCGTCTCCTTGGTGGCCCGGAGAGCTAAATCTGTTGCTTTGCGGATTTCTTGAATGGCATCGAATGTTGCTTCCCCACTCTCATCTAACTCCCCCACCAGATCAGCTTGGTATGCCTGCAAGATTGACATTGTGTGCAGGCACGCCACCGCCTGACCCGCCGCCGAGTAAGCCTTGCCCACCAAACTAGATGTTATCTTTAAGGGCTTGGTGGGCAACATCGGGGTCCTGAGGGACGACGCAGACTCGGGCGAGAGATAGCTCGCAAGCGTCTCTTCTACCCGAGGCATCGCCCCATAGCCGTGGTGCTTCAGCCCCGTGATGTTGCTATACAATGACGTTTGGGGGCTGAAGACATGATATTGTACAGGTCAAAAACGGCAGACCCCGACGCTGGGGTAGTGACCGTGCGGGAAGGAATCTTTTATCCAACTTGCTTTTAGGTTTATTTTCATGTTTTTCCACGGGCCAGTCAATGTTTAGCTTTTCAACTGCCCTGGTCACTACCTCCAACAGCTCCTCATAAGCTGGGGATGAGGATGGCGGTTCCTCATCCCCTTCGACACCCTCCACATCAACCTCCTCGGAGGAAGATATATTGAGTGTCTGTGTCTCCCTCAGGGGGGAAGAAACCGCAGCGCGTGCTTCCACTGCCAGAGGAGAGACACTGGGTCCAGCAGGTAAGGGGAGTGATAGGGCTGGGCCCGTCTCTCCCCCCTCTGCCAGATCCATTTGTGAACCCCACGAGTGCAGACTGCGCCGAGCCTCAGCAGCGGCGGGACCAGACCCGCGGGGAACACTCGCCGTGGCGCCGTCCTCGAAGAGCGCCGGCGTGAACGCAGCACTCTGAGAGTGAGCCTCTCGCAGTGAGCCTCCCTCGAGAGCTGCCTGTGCGTGCTCAACTCCCAGGCATCTGACACACATCTCGTGTGTATCCCCGTCCGTGATGAAGCGAGGACAGGGATGAACACACTTAGTGAATTGCTGCTTCTTTTCCGCCATTATATATATATATATATATATATATATATATATATATATCTTATGTTGTACTTGCAGAACTCTTGTCCTCAGACAAAGAGATCACTGTGTAACTGGACAGACAACAATAAATAAGACAAACAAGATACAGATAGCGCTTGCTGAAGACAACAGAAGCTAGCGTTCTTTGTTCCTGGTATGCTTTATAGTTTCCTGGTCCATGACGTCACCCGCCTCTGACGTCACGTCTTCTCATTGGTTGGATACAGAGGTGCTTCACGAACACAAAATGCAGAGGGTTCCCATTGCGTCATTGGATGTAGCGTCGATGTTCCCACGAAAGGGAACAATAGTTTTGAGAATATAGCTGAGATTGTGAATATGAGCCAGAATGAAGTTGGGGAAATGAGCTCTGACGATGACATTGATGATGATAAAAAAAACATCTGCTCAAATTGAGACCTTACAAGTTCCAAAAGGTAAGGAAATGTGATTTATTTTATTCTTTTGTAAATTTTATTAAAATATCAGGAGAGTTTCATACTACTGCGGCAGTTAGAGATCCATCCGTGTTAGATATAGATCCGGGTCGCTAAAGACCCAAATATGTAATAATGATTGGCAAAACTTTCATGCATTTAAGGGTTAAACAGATTATGGTAACAACTTAAGGGTGAGTAAATAATGACAAAATTTTCATTTTTTTGGTGAACTATCCCTTTAACATGTTACCAAGTTAAATTGTTAATTGTTTGTCATTAGAAGTACCAGAAATATCTTTGGCAACCTTCAAATATTGCTTTTGACAATATAGTGAAAAAGGTTGTTAGACTGTTGCTATGGTGTTCTGACAAGTTGCTAGGTGCAGTAATTTCTTATGCATGGCTAGCTCTGTTCATTTGGAAGACCGTTTCCACCTCAGATAAAGAATAACAAAAAGTGGTTGTAACTGTGAGATAAAATTGACAATAAAAAGTCACATTGTGTCACAAATATGAGAAATAAAGTCACAATTATGAGATATAGAGGATATCTGAGGCAGAAATAGGCCTCCATGGCCCAGACAGATTGAGTCAACATATAAAGGTAAAATTAAACTAAGATTAGACAGTGAGTCGAAGACGTCAGTTTGCTTTGCCAAAGCTGCATTTCAAGTATGCTAATTCACTCTACACCATACACTGTCAGTGTTAGTAAAGTCAAATCGCCTTAGAAACTTGAACCCATTGAAAGTAACTGGAATCCAGCTTTTATATGGCAGCAAATGTATCACATGTTCTCTCTCTCTGAGCAGTGGATCATGAGTTAAATGAAGTGTGGAAGAGAGGAACCCCTTCAGCTCCTATAACTGTAGCACTCCTCAGGGATTTCTGCCTAATTCCATTTAATTCCATGGATGTCCTGCCGTTCCCAGATGGGCACTAACTACTCAATTATGCCATGCTAAAACTCTTATTCTGGTGGACTGTAGACCTTGCTTGACTTCCTACAAATTTCCCTAACGATACCTTAATGAGAATCTTTAGAACGGCTCAGTGTGCTCCTCCAATTTAAAACCAGGAAGTGTAGCCTGCATTTTTGATGCATTAGGTTTCAAATCACACAAATAGCATCAGTAATCTGGGTAGCACTAAAAGTTCAGTGAGACAGAAACTTTATTTTTAGTGCATCATCTTTGCGAGTCCTTTCACGGAGATGTGTTCAACTGAAGAAACTTTTCTTACAAAACCTTTTATCACGGTCCTGGACTCTTTTCAGAGTATTTGCTCTCATGTTGTGCCGAGGGATTACGCTGAGTCATCTGAGAAGAGACGGAGAAAGAGAGGGGGGATGCAGGGTGAACGCAGAGAGATGGGATTTTAGATGCTATAATGGAAAACAGTACTCGATGCAAGAGCTTTAACACTCTTAGTTCTCTGTCATTTTTTACTCTTACGCTCTTATTTGTTCCATAGAAATTATACACAAAATAAACACAAAGTTATGGTTTTGTTCATACTGACCACTTCTGTTGAGATCCAAAAATGACAACAAAAAAACTTGCTTGATAGCTCACCCGGTACAGCACTGCCCTTGTGGAGCGCTCGGGTACGAGTTCCATGAAACTTAAGTCATGATAAAAGAGCTCAAAGATATGTAGAAGCACACAGCAAATGCATGTTTTATCATGTTTGGTTTTGTTAACACAATCCATTAGGTTTAGAGTAGAATTTCATGTAGGTGCTACATTATTTTCTAATGCGACAGAGCATTAACCTTATAGTGCCACTCACCGGACATTTCACTTCTGAACTGCCCCGATGTGTACAACAACCAAAGTAATAAAATGTTGCCAGATTCACGTACATCTGTTTGATAAACAGAACATAGTTTTAGTGCCACTCACTTTAAAAGCATTACAAAACATGCAGAAGCAACATAATATCATTTTGTAGCTAATTTCCAATTAGCCTGAGTTGCCAGAAAAATAACAAAATACAGGTTTGGAATGACATGAGGGTGAATAAATAATGACAAATTTTTCATATTAGCTGAAATATCTCTGTAATTCTAGAAGAAATCAGTTGTCTTGAGTGTCACACTAAAAACCAGGGCACAGATGTAACAAAACAACACCCTTGGTTATAATTATAAACACATTATCACTAAGAGTTTCTTCATTTAAACAGTTATTGTTGACTAAGCCTAACCAATACTGCTTACCAATGCCTAATTGTAGACAAATGTAGACTTTAGACTTCCACATCTCAGTCTTCTTGGTGCAAATCAGTTTCTCAAACTCAGACAAGTTCTGACTTGATCAAGATGATGCATAAAATGTCAACATACAAGACCCTTGAGACGGTTAATTCCCCTAATTCAGTCATATTTCACCCACTGTACAATATACTGACATATACTGCCTATATATAATTAATTATCAATATATGTGTCAATTATGCAAACACAACAAAACAGTATGGTCTGCTAAATAACTAATTTTGTGTTCTACAGCAGAAAGAAATGAATACAGGCTTTGAACAAAATGGGGGTGAATAAATGATGATAGAATTTTATTTTTTTGGTGAGCTATTCCTTATATACCAAAAGACTAGATGTAAAAGACAAGAATGAATTAAATTGAAAAACTGCAGTGAAACTCCACTACAGAAATTAGACATTAAATATTCTTGGAAAACATTTAAAATTACTTGCATGCTTTGAATTTTTCTGGTAGATTGGTCCATGGAATATTTTCAGAGCGTAGTTAAGGCAGCTATCACTAACAATGTCTTGTAATTTGTCATCTCTCTTGGGTTTTCACATACATTTTTAACTTCTCACATCTCCAGAACCCACTTCTTCAAACCATTAGATTTTTTGAATCAAGTCAAGGCAGAGTGTCATGCCTGAATAATTGCTGCCCAGTGGTGCACATTGCTGTAATTATGAATTGCCTGCACAGACTGCTGATGTCTCACATTGCCTGCATCAACCCTGACAACTAAGGACTGTCCAGCTGGCATGTTACATGAAAAGACTTGTGTATGATTTCATCACCCTCATTCTGAACAGCTTGCATGAGCATGTGAACATGTATGACACATATGTCAGGGTGATGCTCATTATGTACAGTTCTCACTATAACACCATAATTCCATCCAAGCTGGTTATGAAAATGCATAATCTTCCTATGCAACTCTACGGGGGATTTCCAAACAGACCACAAATACTAAAAAATGGAAAACATAACCTCATTGATGCTGATTTAGAATAGGCAATCCAATATGAACGTTATATCAGCTGCCGACTGTACCCACTCATTTCCATATATGGCTTTTCATCTTCATGCATGCAACCCACAACAACAGACACATCATCAAATTAATTCATAATTTGTCTAATCAGAAACACTGGTAAAACCACAGTTTACATGCATCATACAGGGATCAACTCTAAGGATTTTTTTCTACTGGGCAGGGGTTAGAATTTTTACTTGCCCTGCCATACTTAATAAATAAGGTTATGACACCAAAATCTACTAGAAAATAGCCATTTTAAATATTAGGAAAGAGTAATAAAATAGGAACAAATAATCAAATACAAGTAATAGCACAAATAAATACAACAGAACAAACAAATAAATGGTGCTTTTCAGGTTTTTTATGTAGGCTTAAACAGGAGATTTTCAGATAAGCCTACAGAAATTGTAATTTAATGTATAATAGATTAAACTTTGTTAAAGTTAATAATTCAAGAGCAGTTACAGATGCATAAATAATGTTTTGAAATGTAAAAAATATAAAACGTTAAATACTGTTATTTGAAATTATTTATAAAATGAAAAGATAGGCTACTTTAAATATGAAATTAAACCCACCAGTAGGTGGCAGCAAGTCTATGTTAATGAACGAGTTATTGAGATTCAACCGATTCATTGAAACGGCTGATTCATTCAGGAAGTGTTGTTCAGAGATGCAAAACAATGCTGTGGACTTTGTTTGGAACTATTTTGGTTGACGAAACAGGCGATTGTGTCAAAAATCTAAGTCGCTTATATAAACTGCTTGTTTATTAAACTGTAAATAAAATCAATATCACATTTGTAATCATGCTGATATTTGGAGAAAAATGGAACTCTTTGTGTAATATTGGTTAACTATTTTAAATTATATTAGTATAAAAGACATACCGGGGCATTTTTGCCGATTATCTACAATTCTGGGGGCATTCTAAATGCATTTTAATAGACTAAATCACGCAGTGAAATCGTGCACTCTAAATATGCACATGCACTAGTCTAACCCTACTAAACTACGTCACATAGTGAATGCTTCCACCCCATGGGTGTGTTTTTGTTTGGTTTTTGTAAGGTGAGGGACATACTCGATAATGTCAGATCGTTGAATCAATAATTATGATATCAGAGACAATATAATAACGCGCACCCTACACACTGACCCGATCGGGCAAGTAACAGTTCCGTCTACTGTCCAGAGTGTCGTTCACACTGGCCCCCGGGCCATCGGGCCATCGGGCAGTCCTTATTGTCGAGCACTGATCGTATATTCTGTCACTGTTGTTTATGTATACAGTTGACATGAAATAGTTGAATAGAGAAAATAACATGTGACTGTTGAGATACATATACATAACTATATATATACAGCATATAATTTATTTATATTGTGTATATGTGGTAGTGGCCAAAAGTGATATCTATTATTTGTTTTTAATGACCCTTCAAGTTTGATCAAGCAATCAAAATAGGAGGAAAATATTTTATATTTTTTAAAATCTGATTTTTATATATATATATATATATATATATATATATATATATATTTTAAATATGAGCAAAGAACAAAACACTAAACTTGATTAAGGTATTTATCTTGACTGAATTATTTGGCAAAAAAAGGCAAACTACAACCTTTACTATGCAAAAACAAACAAAAAAGTTGAAGTCATACATTGACTTATTTTTATTTTTTTTGTTCTGACTTGTTTTTGCACGTTCATGATTTCTTTGTATGACAGCCAGGCCAAAAATCATGTCTGCACCATTTGGCACATTTTTATTATATTATCAGAAATAAAACAAATGACTCCATTTCAAAACTTTCAAAATTTATAACACATTTTTAATAACATTTGAATAAAGGGTGAAGATGTCAATTTTCCTAGACCGGACATCGCTTTTGGCCACTACTGTACATCTGAAAACCATATTCATATTAAATACATTTTGACACTTGAATGCATTAAAATGTATAATATGTCTAATGACTGTAAGACATGATATACAGTAATACAAGCATAGCAGATGCTTGTTTTTACCTTTGAAGGGTTAGTTCACCCAAAAATGAAAATTCTGTCATTTATTACTTACCCTCATGCCATTCCACACCGTAAGACCTTCGTTAATCTTCGGAACACAAATTAAGATATTTTAGTTGAAATCCGATGTGAGGCTGCATAGGGAGCAATGACACTTCCTCTCCCAAGTTCAAATCTGGTGTTCGGAGTGCCAAAGTCACGTGATTTCAGCCGTTGGCAGTTTTACACACGATCTGAATCATGATTCGATACACCAATTCATTTATGCTCCGAATCTTCCTGAAGCAGTGTTTTGAAATCGACTATCACTAAATAAGTTGTTATTTTTTATTTTTTTTTGCCGCACCAAAAATATTCTTGTCGCTTTATAATATTAATATTGAACCACTGTACTCACATGAACCGATTTAAATATGTTTTTAGTACCTTTATGGATCTTGAGAGAGGAAATGTCATTGCTCCCTAAGGCCTCACAGAGCCATCGGATTTCAACTAAAATATCTTAATTTGTGTTCCGAAGATTAACGAAGGTTTTACGGGTGTGGAACGGCATGAGGGTAAGTAATAAATGACAGAATTTTCATTTTTGGGTGAACTAACCCTTTAAGGCCCTGATATAATTCAAACGAAATCGAAGAACTAATGTGACGTCATTTCGAACAAAATCAGGCCAAAACGAATTTCTTTTTTTGTTCATTTTAGAGGTTCGAAAAGGCTTGCCAAAGCGAACTCTCAGGAAAAGTTTGCTCCAGCTGCAAAACGCCTTCGTACTACCATTGGTCCATGGCGATAACGTAATAGGAGGTGTGCACTGAGGCTCCGCCTTCTTTCACATGGAACTCTTCTCTGACTCATTTCAACTGTTTAGTTCGTTGAGGTAAGATCTCTGCGTGTGAAAACATGAACCACTGGATAGCTGCTTTATAGTACAAAATGAAGTTGTGCTTCTGATGAAATGAGGCACTGAAACTGTTTTTCATGTTTGATACTGTAAAGCTGTTTGCCTTTAAAGCTGCTGTAGGGAGTTTTTAGAAAACATTGACTTAGCCTGAAAATTTGAACAAGCACAACTCACAGGTCACTCCCCCTTGCTCTATGCTGCGCTACAGCCCTCCCTCCACAGCTCCTCCCCCATCACAACGGAGCCTGCCGTGAACGCGCAGGCTAGTAAGGCGGATAAACACAGTTATAGCACATTCACTGGTACAGACGAAACATCAACAATATGATTTACACTGACTATGGCCTGCCCATACTTTGACTACAAACTTGGTCCTCAAAACATTACGAATTTTGCAATACATGTAATGTAAATATATGACGTTGCACTATTTATATAAGTAATAAATAGCTAGTATGATAATATAACGGTAACTAACGTTACAGTATGCAAGTAATTATTCTATCGATATGTAATGCTAAATAAGGTTTGCTAGTACATTATTTCAGCAACATGACAAGCCAGTGAATTAGTAGGTTTCAATAGTTGCTTTGCACAGTGCGTGACATTTTATCTGTATGTTATGCGGCTAGAGTTTTGACACCGAGTCAATGGGCTCTGACGAGGAATTCACACCCACAGCGACTTCGAGGAGTCAACGGGCGGGGAGAAGAGGAAGCATCAGGCAGGGGACGGGCAGGCCTGTTTTGAAATGATCTTAGTTCTTAAAAAATGAAACAAATCAAGCAGGGATACTTACTTGTCAAGCAGAAATGCGGCTAACTCTGCATCGGTTTTTAATCCTTTCAGGACACGTAGCTCCCTCCACCGCGGAAAAGCCGCTCCGATATTTACCCTCGTTTTATTTCAGGCTCTATCTAATTCTTTCTTTCTGGCTTTTTTATCATCGTCATCTGTCTTTTTCCGTTTACCCGTCGTTATTTTATGAGCAGGTGCCACTCGAGGAATTGGCAGTTTGGATTGTTTGTCCGCCATAAGCAAAGCTGCGGCACACCGGTAATCTTGAATTTGACGCCTGTACGCGCTGGCGCTGTGCATGAGAGGAGTGTGATCAGCGCGCACGCGAGCTTGATTGACACTGCTAAGACACTCCTCCTGGCTCTGATTGGTTGTTTCTTACCGGGAGCTGTGTATTTCTGCAAATGGCAATAGGACCACTTGGAGGAGCCAGAGGAGTTAGATTTTTTCACAGATTATCTGTCTCATATTCTACTGTCAGGATATAATGACAGGTTTAACAAATATGTAAAAAATACATTTTTACAAAAGTTACCTACTGCAGCTTTAAGCAATCTATTGAATAAAGTGCTATATAAATGAATGTGACGTGACTGGAGTGCTAATTTGCAGAGCTCACGCTAACATACCAGTGTTGTTATGATCAGACGCGTTTCTTATGCTTTCTATAAAAAATGCTTGCTGTTTTCTCATTTTTGTTGTGTTTATTTTGTTACTGAGAAGAAAGTGCACAGCATATATTAACATATCCATCTAAACGCTGCTTTCAGCAGTCTGGGCAGCGTCAGATGTTCGATTACAGTATATAGCAGCTCGCGTATTTCGAACTTCGTTTTACCCCTAAAAGAAGAACAAAAAAGAACTTTGTTTGAAGTATACCAGGGCCTTTATTCTGGTCGTACTTTGTGATTAATTTGTAGGTTAGTGACATAAACCTTTTGTAATCCTTCTGTCTTCTGTACAATCTGAAAGCCGTTACCATAACTAAAATTAAACAAAATATGCTCTTGTTAACTGACACGTCTCACTACACCAACCAGCAGTTTTGTATCTAACCTTTACAAGTTTTCATATGACTGGGCAATGAGAATGTGCTGTTATATGATCACAACTGCCAACAGATTATCCTAAGAGGAGGATTACATTGAAGGCTTTAGAATACCTGCCTTTGATATGTCCTCCATAATTAATGCTAAGCTAATACAATGCGTCATTCAGCATGGTCAGAGGCTTTATAGTTTTAATGCTGAGTCTCCCAAGCAGTGTACATCATGTTAAGAATTGGAAATATTCAACATCCAGCTCTAGGTCACTAATGAAATAAGTATGTTTGACATTGGCCACGTTATTTTTAATTTAAAGTCGTAATGAAACAGAATTTGTGATAGTCTTTTCTTCCCTATTGTGATGAATAAAGGCTTCTGGAATTAAGCCTTTTTCATCTTTTTTTTTTTTTTTAGAGCTAGGGCAGGACTGGATTTCGGCCTTGGGAATTGATTGAATCGTAGGAAGCTGGGCGTTGCTAACTAAATGGAGGCAGATCTGAATGCCAGTTTGCAGTAAGTTATGGAGGATATTTAGTCCCACCCTTCATCAAGACACACATCTGTATGCCCAAAAATGATGAAGTTGTTTCCACTGTTATGAGGAAAAAAATCGTTTGTGGACCCCAGAGGGTTAAACAATATTGTTGCTCTCACATTGCCTATATTGAAATTTTGAGTCCCCTGTGCACTTAGCATGCAGATACATTATGCACTGTATAGTCTTCCAAATCAGTCACTAATGAGGCTGTGTTTCAGTAAGGGTTCTGCATAGAAGGCACCTCCTTATGCAGGCAGCTCACTAGGGTAACAGAGCTAGAATCATGCTTGTCCTGTTTCATGTGACACCAATCTCAAGAGTTCAATTCAGACATGGATTTGGTCCACTGCATCAAGAGGCTTTTTATCAGTGTAGCTCTCACTTTTGTGCTTTCCTTTTGACTTTAGTACAGGGTGCAGTTGTACAGGTCACTGTAAGGCAACTGTGTGTTACTCTTTCTTCCAAACAGGGACTAATTACAAGCACACACATACAGTGCTGACCACATCTAATTCAACCATGAAGGTCGCTTTTTGCAAGGCCATACCGAATGGTGTATTTTAAAATGTGTTCCGGTCTGTGAAAAATCTTCATTACGTATACAGTGTGTCGGTGCGTGTGTGTGTGTGTGTGTTTGTGTGTGTTTCTGCTTCATTTCTCTATTTTTTCACATGTTCCACATGGACATTCAATATAAATTCCATAATACAGAGTGCCCTCTGCTCTGAATACTTAACAGATATTAATAGATACAAGCATGAGATATAGATAGATAATAGATACATGTCCTATAATTTTTTTATTGCCAATAAAATCATTCAAAGACATTTAAAATCATCCATCACACACTCTGACACATATTAAGATATAAGATATGTATGATATTCTGTTTTTTTTTTTTTTTTCCTGCTAAGTTAAGTTATTCCAGAGCCTATTCTGCAAGCAACCCTGGAAAAATAAATAAATAAATAAAATGTACACTCTAAAAAATGCTGGGTTAAAAACAACCCAAGTTGGGTTGAAAATTGACAAACCCAGCAATTGGGTTGTTTTAACCCAGCGGTAGGGTTAAATGTTTGCCCAACCTGCTGGGTAGTTTTATTTAACTCAACTATTGTTTAAAAATGACTGTATTGCTTAATTAAAATTAACCCAAAGTATGTTGGAAATGAACATTTATTAATGTTCAATGGATAATTATTAAACAATAAACATTTATTAAATTGCTTATTAATACATTTATATTAATAAAATATTAAACTATTACATTTATATTAATAAAATATTAAAGCTTATTAATAAACATTCACCTTTTGTCTATTATTGTTGCCTCTAATTGCATCTGGTTTTTAATTTCCCAACTATTTTGGGTTCATTTTAAGCTAGCCATATAGCAATTTTTAAACAATAGTTGGTTTAAATAAAACTACCCAGCAGGTTGGGCAAACATTTAACCCAACCGCTGGGTTAAAACAACCCAATCGCTGGGTTTGTCCATTTTCAACCCAACTTGGGTTGTTTTTAACCCAGCATTTTTTAGAGTGTACCCTTGTGAAAGTGTGTGTTGACTGTGGTCAGACTTTTGGTCCATTCTGATGTGATAAGCACCAAATATTTTCCTTTAAGGTGCAATATGTAATTTTTGCAGTAAAATATCCAAAAACCACTAGGCCAGTGTTATATATTTTGTTCACTTGAGTACTTACAATATCCCAGATGTTTACAACTATTTGTAAATCGTGAGAAAATTGCTATTTTAACCATGGCTCTGGGACGTGTGAGGAGTCACCTGTCAATTGCGTCATACCCACGTTACCCTCGGTTTTTCCATTTTTATTTTGTAGAAACCATGGAAACATTAAAGACGCTTTAATATATTACACATTTTAATAGACAAGGAAACAACTGTTTTGATATATTTATAGACAGAAAACTAATTGTTGTTATATAGCTCAACATGTTTAGTCTTATTTCAATAAATTTTCTTGATTTTTTTTGTTAGTACCATGCTTTACCATGCCTCAGAGAAAAACACTATTTTGTCAAGTAGCTAACATAGCATAATCAGATGCAGCTTTATTTTTATTAACAGTAATACACAATTTTCTCCATCATACAATACGTTTTAAAATTGCATGCCATTTATCAACACATGCCATCCAGAATTTAATACGATATTTTAAAATTGATCTATCTTACTGCAGTGTGTAAGTGTCTCAAAGCAGCCACCGAACGAACGCACAGAGTAACTTTATAACATAATTTTTAACACAGTCAAATGTATCTAATATAATAAACAGAGCTGTGTTACCTGTGTTACGCCAGCGACTGTGGCATAATAAAAGTTCCGCTGCTCGCAATCGCTCCAGCGGCCTCGTTCAGCTCCCACAACACTCGGTCCTGCTCTACTTCATACTACAGTAACATTAATAATCTCATCCATGAACATGATTTGTTCCCAACTCCAATCCCTATTCTTCTGCACTGTCCGTTGAGGTGGAGACCACATGTCCCAAGATTCCGCTCTAAAACTTGCCGTCATCAAGCTACGCCATTGTTTTGAATAGGCTTCTAGCGACCTCTAGGGGACAAATTATTACATATTGTACCTTTAAATCTGATAAATTATACAGTTGTGCTTGAGGAATCTGCAGAATTTAAGACAATAGTCTGACCGCTTGCAGTTCTTGTAAAACTTTTTTTAAGACACAATGCCAGAATTCTTTTTAATAGCACTCATTTTATCTACCCGCTAACTTTGGGGACAAATTTGAATCCAGAAGTGAGCTTAATCTAACAAAACCTCCTTTGGGGACATCATCATTTGTAAAATCAGTATTAAAATATCATTTATTTATTTACATTTTAATTGTTAAAAGTTTTCTTTTGTGGGTTTGGGTTAGGTTATGATATTTAACTAGCTCTATATAAAAACAATAGAAGTCTATGTCCCCATTTAACTAGCTTAAGTAAACGTTTACGCTTATGGTACGCCTACCATTACGTCTATGGAATGTCCTCACTTTGATAGCAAAACTATCTGTGTGTGTGTGTGTGTGTGTGTGTGTGTGTGTGTGTGTGTGTGTGTGGTCCTGGTAACTATGTTATGTGGTTAAAATGTCCGGACATTTTTTGGCCTTTATGAGGAAAATAGCTTATAAATCATACTAGGTGATGTTTTTTGAAAATGTACAGTATTGTACAGTATAAAAATCACTATGCAATGTACCCATAAAACACAAAAACCCAATATGTCTGTGTTCCGCCATGTATTAAAGACAAAGTTTGTGGGACCTTTTTAGTTATGGGACCTCCAGTAATAATAAATATTTACTAAATAAAAATGATACCCACAGATTTATTATAAGATAAATCATATTTCAATATTTAATAAAGGATTGCTCCACACAGTCATCTACAGAACCCCTGAAAATCTACTCGCTCTACTACCCATGGTCATTGAATCCACATAGTAAAGAGTATTTAGCCTTTGACTATGGTGGTTTACCAAAACTATTGGACGATGATATGTTTTCACATTCTAAATCTTACCATACAGGGTAAACTGTTGGCATCCATCTATCTCATTTACAGCTGTTAGATGGCAAAATGTGCTCTGGTTAACATTATGTCAACCATCAATATATTGCATACACAGAACAATAATTTAGAAGAGTAACTCCCACATTTACATGTGGTTGTCATAATCTTTGCAGTATATATGTGGCCAACGGCAACTTGATATTTCCAAATGTCGAAGCACAACAATATATAATTGGCAACGTTAACAGTCTTAAGGCTTAACCAGCAAAACTCTTTCCAAACATCTCCACCAACTGGCGTGGTTGGCGCTTATTGTCTTTGTTGACATCCTTCATCCCTGGAGCTAAAGCTAACTTTGTGTAAATGGTAGCAGTTTAATGGTTGTCTCTACCACAGAGCTTTTGTTGTTTTCTCCATTTCTGTTTGCCCAACTCAGAAAAACATTCCTGTCATCTCCCTGTTGTGTTCAGGAAACAGTTCTGGAAAATGTGCTGGCTTGTGCTGAATTTCCCTGAAATTCTCTAAAGTATAATGCCCACAATACTCTGGCAATTACAGCAGTACAGCACTGCAGTAATTACAGCTTTTTGTAGAGCTTCTGTCAAAAGAAGTTTCTTGTCTCAGTATCTCTCAAGTTTCTAGAAGGAGGTGTGACAAACTAAACCCTTTCATACGGCAAAGCAATTAATAAGCAGTGGGTTTATTAATGATCCCATTGTATATGGATGGTCTCATAATATTCACAGTTGGTATCTTCTAGTTTTTTGTAACATTATAATTACTTTCAAATAAATCATTTAAAAGATGCTTGTAACTAGATAATTTGAAACAGCATAGAGTGATTCCTTTGATAAATGTTCTGTTTGAAATTCTTTCCAAATCTCTCCGCTGTGGGGCAAATTTTATATTCACAAAAACATTCCCTTCCGTTGCATCAAATACGAGGTTTACAACTGTGAGATCATCATAAGCAAATTAATTTCTGAATAAAATGATCTGGGTCGGGTCTCTTTGTAGATGTCAAGGAGAACTTCTTTTGATATATTAATTACATATTTAAGGTCATGGACTGGATTTACCTGACTTTTCATGAACCAGTTGGTGTGTTTGGGAAAGTAAAACTCATAGTAGGGCCTCTCAGGGACACTCACTAACTTTGTACGTCCCAGACTTTGGGACACTGGGTAACAGAGATGTCCCTCGGACTTGACACATTCAGTCAGCAATTTCACAGTTACTTGCCATTTTGATGTTAATTTTCCAACAACCGAATTTAAACTTAGATGTAGGGTCCAGTGAATCAGTGAATTCAGAATTATAAAAGGCTCATTATTAGACAGTCATTGTTGTAAAGTGCATGGATGTTTTTGATTCGCTCATGTCACTTACAGTATGTAAAAAAAAAAAAAAGTTAGACTGGCATTTTTGAAAGTTGTACATTTGCTGCCATTCCACATGGACGCAAAACTCCATTTTGCCAGTGCATTTGGCACTTGAATTTGGACTCTTGGCATATAACAATAGGTATAATTACATAGACTTTTTAAATGCACAGAGGTAGAGGCAGTAATCACAATCATGGAAAATTATGTATCACGTAAGTTTGCAGGTTGATTGTTGATTCTCATGACATACTGTGCAGAGATACACTATGCAGTACAATCATACAGTCTTAAAAATAAAAGTTCTTCACAGTGATTCCATAGATCTTAAAGGTCCTTCATGGAACCATCAATGCCCATAAAGAACCTTTATTTATTTTTAAGAGTTTTAAGTCCTGTTTACAAGCTCACCTTTCATATTATTGTCCAGTCCATAGAAAGACCACACACTGCAACAACAAAAACTTCACTCGATACATTGACATGAATATGTAAATGTTCTTTGGCAATTACAGCAGTCTGCATTACAGTAATTACAGTCATTTGTTGAGTTCCTGTCAAGAGATAGACCTTTTTCTGGACAAAAACTAAACTGCAAAACTGCGTACTTCCAGTGCTCTTTTGTGTTGAGAGCCATTAATATTAATTCCAAAACAGCATATTGTCAATCAAAAGAAGTGCTTAATACTATAAGTTGTATTTTCTTTTCATTTTACATGAGTTTTGCCATTTTTTAATTCTGTTATTTTTGCATTGAATGAAAATAAAACCAAACCAGAATGAAACAGTTACATGTTAGTCAAAATTAAATATAGCTAAACCCTATACTGAGTTATTTATTCCTGCAATAAACAGTAAATAATCATCAAATTTAAACAGACCCCGCCACGAAATTGCGACCTTGAAAGTGGTGGTTAAATTGCTGTAGGAGTCAGAGAGCTCTCGGATTTCATCAAAAATATCTTAATTTGTGTTCCGAAGATGAACGAAGGTCTTACGGGTTTGAAGCAACATGAGGGTGAGTAATTAATGACAGAATTTTAATTTTTTGGGTGAAATAAACCTTTAAATCAGCATATTTGTGATATTTATCATGAAGGCATTTTTTTTTTACCTTTATAAAGGGTGTTTTTCCCATAATCTTACTAAATGTATGATTCATCTTTCATTTTAAATTCTTAAATTTGATCAATAAATTAAATTAGAATAATAAGAAAATATAGGACTGTTAATCAAATTAAAACCTTTACTGTTTTTTGAATATACAAATAATAAATATTGGAAATTATACTTTTAAACATGAAACTGAACCACAAGAGTCACTGTGTCATTCGTTCAAATGATTCATTCAAACAGATGATTCATTCAAGAAGTTTATGAATGTATCATTGAATCTTTAATATGACTCCTCCATAGACAGCAATTTAACCACCACTTTCAAGGTCCAGAAAGGTACTAAAGACATTGTTAAAATAATCCATGGGACTGCAGTGGTTCAACCTTAATTTTATGTAATGACGAGAATACTTTTTGTGGGCAAAAACAAAACAAAAATAACGACTTTTTTCAACAATATCCTCTCTTCTGTGTCATTATCTTACGCTGTTTACGTTCAGCGCTTCCAGGTTCTACGTCAGAACACCGACTCACTCAAATGATTCATTGACTCACTCAAAGAAACTCATCACCACCTACCATAATGACGCAATTTGCAGAAACTAACCATTGAATAAAATAGTTTATTTAATGTGTGTACTGTAGTTCTTACAAGTGTCTAATGCAGTCATAACAAAAATTATTATTGCCATTCATAGTACTGGGCTGTCTGCAGTAAAGAAAATTACTTGACATTTTATTTATTTTTTCTCTTGCATTTTTGATATAATTTGGCTGCTGTTGCTGCTGTGTATGCAGTCTGTGTGTGTGCGTCAGGATGAATAAAGTTCAGGGGAGGTGAGAATGCTCCAGGGTGCATGTTCTACTTGCCTTTGCCAGTGAACTGAAGCAGTGCAACATCACTTAAACAAGCGTCTGCACTTGGTTCTGGTTCTGAATCAGTGCAGGTCACTCAGCTGCTCTGAATGTACATGCCCCAGTCAACCGATTGTGAGGAGGCGGTAAAAATGACTGATCCAATTGGTAGCGAGAATGTCCTACAAGTCTTTCCCCTTTCCCTCCACTCTCATGAATTGAAAAGGGAATTTTGAGTAGTGCAGGCAGAGAGAAGAAAGAGAGAGGAAGATCTGAAGAAATATTAAAATGTGGAGAGACTTTTAGCTCTTCTGACACGCACACTACAAGGACACAGCGTTGCAGTGCGAGCAACACATCTACATCGTGATGGGTTATCATTGTCAACAAGTCAAGAAACAGAGGAGGGAATTCTAAATCTGAAATGTGCCAACTGATAGTGCTGATTATTTGCACATGCTTGCTGAGTTGTTTTACTAGCAGATTCACAAAAAGAATTATCCAAATTAGGTGGTCAAAAATATGCTCACAATGTCTGTGCTGTACACAATTTGCAGAGTGTAATTCTTGATCTCCCAATCCGATTTCCCAAGTGCTATAGGTTGGGAAGACTACCATGATCTGGCATACTTCACATGGACTACTTGATTATATTTGATCAATAACTGCTGCCATTTTTAATAGAAAGTGCACAGATATCTGTTTAAAATGAAATTCTACGCCCTTCCAAATTTGTGTCAGTAGTAATAGCACAGCATTAATTGCCTAGTAATTTGAGTGTTATGAATAAGGATCTCTACATATAATGAGCCTAATTTACATATTAGAAATTAAACAAAATTCAGAACCATTTAGATTAGGATAATACATGGTCAGTTGATGTTCTTTATGCAGTCTCAGGTATATACAGTAAACAATAAAGGATAGTTAAATGAGAAATTGTTTAGCTTTAGCATCATATACCATGCTACAAATTACATATTTCTGGCTTGATATTTATCTAAGAAAAGAATTCACATTTAATCAGAAAAAAAGTTGTTTTATACACTCTGTGGGGCTTTAAGTTTTGAGCAGTAGAAATTGTTTGTGTAAATTGTCATCAAAATTAGGCTACTTTATTCTAAGCTACAACCCTTTATAGCCCTTACATTCATCTGTAGGTAAGCATAACTGTATTTATATAAGTAAATACCTAGAAAAACTCTTTCTATTTAAATATGAGGCTTGTTTTAAGAGAATGCCTATCTTTAAAGTCACCATGAAATTTAAAACAATCCTTGTTTTAAATGGAATATTCAACGTGATCTCATGAGAATACGTGTGTATTTTACATAAAGTGTGGTTCTACCACACGTACATTTACGTTTTCATACACACAAAAACGTACAATATTGACGTATTTATATCACTAAAACGCAAAAATACTTGCGTATTAACAGCAATAAAATGTAAATCACTTACGTATCCAAGTGTGAATATGTATGAATTCCCATGTATTAATATTAAAATTGTGGCATTAATGTTTTAAACCTGTTGTATTCAATTGTCATATCAATACATGTTTTCAGTCGAATTTATTGAATGCAGTTTACTCATCTAATTAATATGAAATAACATTTCTGTTCATGACTTGTGCTGCAAACTCGTTTTGGAGGATTGCATAATGTTAAACAAGACTACATTTGGAAACCTTAAAATGAATACAATTTCTGTAATTGTTTAACCATTATGTAATATTTAGTTTGAACGTTTTCTGTTCAATTTTATTTAATCAATTTTATTTGTTTGCATATTTGTTTGTGTTTGTAAGGAAGAAATTTAAATTTAGTCCGGTGATCTTTATTTTCATTCTCAGAAGCAACCATCACAGTCAAAGCTCGTGCTCGTTATGATTCAAATTTGAAAGTTGTGCCCTTGAGAAGCATTACGACATGGTTTACGGCACTGATATCAAACGTTCATTGGCTCTCACCTGCTTCGTCACAGATTGCGACATGTCGTGTTTCAGTGGATTGACATTTGAAATGGAGATTCACGGAGATGCATATTTTCATGAATAACTTAAATTCTGCTCTGAACCACATAAACAAATATTACCGCCAGAAAGGACTGCGAATGCGACTGCAACTCATCAACATTTGAACTACTTTTGGTACCACTTTTGACATTTTTGCAAAAAATAAATTATTGTGATTATGCTTGTTTGTATGTTATTCTTTATTTAACAGTATAGTTTGAAGAAATGGTTATGGGTGGTTTAGGATTAGTGGGTGTAGGATTAGTGGCTCAAAATATCGTTTTAATGTTATATTTTTACTAAAATTGTCATTTTCCTACATATTTCTGTCCATTATGTTGTGTTCTTTTAACATTCTGTATAAAATGGGTATGTTTAGGTTCGGGATGGTGTTTAGGGATCTTACTTTTATCTACAAAACGATAAAAGGGAAATTATTATGGAAGAGGATTAGGGCCAAGCAATAATAAAAAAATAAAACCATCTCGAGATTAAAGTTGTTAAATTTCGAGAAAAAAGTTGAAATAAAATGTTGAGTATAAACTCATTAAATTACGAGAAAAAAACTAGTTAAATTTCAAGAAAAAAGTTGAGATAAAATGTTGAGAATAAAGTCATTAAATTACGAGAAAAAAGTTGTTAAATTATGAGAACAAATTCATTAAATTATGAGAAAAATGCCGTTAAATTTCGAGAAAAAAGTCGAGATAAAATGTTGAGAATAAACTCATTAAATTCTGAGAATAAAGTCATTAAATTACGAGAAAAAAATTGTTAAAATATGAGAACAAATTCGTAATTTAACGAATTTGTTCTCGTAATTTAACGAGTTTTTTCTCGAAATTTAACGAGTTTTTTCTCGTAATTTAATGACTTTATTCTCAACATTTTATCTCAACATTTTTCTCGAAATTTAACGAGTTTTTCTCATAATTTAACAAGTTTATTCTCAACATTTTATCTCGACTTTTTTCTCGAAATTTAATGAGTTTTTTCTCGTAATTTAATGACTTTATTCTCAACATTTTATCTCAACATTTTTCTCGAAATTTAACAATTTTTTTCTGGTAATTTAACGAGTTTATTCTCAACATTTTATTTCGACTTTTTTCTCGAAATTTAACAACTTTAATCTCGAGATGGTTATATTTTTTTATTATTGCTTGGCCCTAATCCTCTTCCGTAAATTATACATATATCTTTATGACATGAAAAATTTGTAAATATTTTATGCTTTTTCACTGAAAAATACACACATAACATCACAGAAATACCAATCCACAACGATCCAATCAATTCCCAATAGTCAAAATCAAGTCATTTGATTTTTATTTTTTCAAGAAGCCGTTTCACTTGGATATACATCACAATAGGAAAGAAAATACCATTGCAACTTACGTTTCATGCCAACTTTAAAATAAGAGGATAAATATAACGGAATACATCACAAATGACATTTTATGGCGTGCAACCAGCCATAAAATTATCTATATGTAAATGTATCTGTTGTGGAATACATTTAAAACCCTATTCATGAATTCACCCCTCATTGTATGCCATTTAGTCATTTATTGGAGAAAGCCATGTTTTGTTGTTAGGGTCCAGGACTTAATTTAGACTCCTAGATGAAAATATCTGTTCTGTTTTCAGACATTTGCCGCTTTGACTTTCACATCCCTAATCTCTCTGTCCTTCTCTCGTCCCATTCTTTCTCTCTCCGCCCGGGACAACTCGTTTAATGACATGCTGCTAATCCTATTAGACAGCTCGCTCGTTCTGTTACTCTAGTGGATATCCTTCTGTCACAAATCCTGTTCGCCTGGACAAACCTAAAATGGTTTTCTAATTGTGGATTGTTAATTGCTAATCAAGAATCTAAGATAAGACAGAGACTCTCGTAGGCCTATTATCTATTATATTACTTTGGATGATATCATCTTATACACGAGAGGTTTGAAAGACATGCAAAAGCGGTGCTGTAATTCTGCTCAGCCACCGACGCACATTTGCTTTGTTTTGTTTTTTTCTGTTTGTGCTATGGTGTGGAGTGGTACGGAGGGGTCAGAGAGATGGAATGACACTTGACAGATCTTATGTCTTGCAAGTCAATGTTCTCTCTCATTCTTCCGCCCCCTCTTTCTTTCTGTCTCTTGACACCTGATGTGTGCATCTCACTCCCCCGGCCTCTGATTTTTGATGCTCTGCATAGCGGCAGAATGAGAAACTGTCAAATTTTTCTCTTTTCATTCTCTCTGTTTTTCTTACTTCTCATCATTGTGTGTGTGTGTGTGTGTGTCTGTCTCATTCAATTTGACTTGACTCACTTTGCTTTGTTTATGTTTGCACTGTGTCTGACCTTATGTTTGTAAAAAAAGATTAATAAAAATCAGTAAGCTGCTGCAAAAAACATTTAATCCAGCATAAGGTTGTTTGGCTGATCTGTTTTGATGTTTTTAGAGGGTTTTTGGGTACTTCAAAAGACCAGCTGACTGATCTGCTAAACCAGTTGAAAGCCATCTTAAACTAGCATAAACATACTACCAAATCAGTAAACCTCCTTTTTAAAGATAGTTTAAGCTGGGTTTTTTTTTCAAGCTGGGTAATTAATGTGTTAAATCAAGAATAAGAATCATACAACCCACTCCTTAAGATATCAGGGAATAAATCAGCAGCCCACCAGCCCCTTTCATTACTAATTCATGATCAGCTCTCAAGAGTAATTTGTTCAATTTCACAAATAACATGTATTTTTATTTCTTTATTTTTTCTTTATATATATAACCAAGTGTTCCATTTAAAATGGAGTGGAATTAAAGGAATATTTAACCCTTTTTAAAATATTCTAACTGTCCCCCCAGAGTGAGTTTTTTTAAGGCGACCGTTATTTTAGAACGTTTGCCTTTAATGTTTCCATAGCGACGCGTCATGCGTGTCACGAGCGCTGAGCGCAGTCACAATAACACTGTATGACAGGTGGATCGCTATTATTTTGTTTTTCCTTGTTTATTTAAAATATTCACAAACTTGCTTACCATGTTATCAACTATCTGATATTCCGATCCTCAAATATGTGTAAGTGAGTGTGTTTTGTCGTTTAAAAGCCTTTATAAATGATCTTTATCTTGATCTATAACGCGAGATGGGCGCCGCCATCTTAGTTTGCCCCGCAGTTCGCAGAGTCCTGTCAGTCGGATTTACAGCAAGTGAATTCATCATTTTCTCCCGAAATATATGCAAGTAAGTGGCTGGTGAACTGGAGGAATAATAGAGTAAACTTTGTAGTTACTTAGGCCCATTATGTGTGTGCGTCTGATATGAATAAATGTCGGCAAATTGTATATGAATGGATTGTTATTGCCCCTTCCACTGATGTCTGACATCAGTGTGTATTTTATAACTCTAAATATATTGTTTTAATGGTGCTTATGCGTATTTAAATGTCCGAAACCTTAAAAGAAACATTATGTGCACTGTAAAACTTTACTGTAAATTTACAGGTAATTTCTAACAGTATTATACTGTATTTTCATAAAACAGTGACAATCTGTATATTTTACAGAATGTCTGTAAATATACAGTAGTTTTCTGTTTTCAGCCCGTTTCACTGGTAATACAGTATAATACCGTAGAAGCATTGCATTATGGGATTGTTGTTTTTTTACCGTGCTCATTTCAAATTTCTAGGCCAGGCATACATTTTAGCTTCTCTCCCAACGCTTTTAGTGTTTCACGTCGACTCTTCAGGGTTTAATGTTATCATTAAACGATATTTGAGTGAATATAGTGTGCAGTTTTGAGCTTTTGAAGCGTCAGTTTGCCTGAGACGCGGGATGGCTGGACAGCGCTGCTGAGAAGACGGAGATGTTATTTTCTGCCTGATTAATCAAAACGTTTGCCTGTGTCGAGAAGTCGGATAAACAATTGTTCGGCTGAGAATACGGTAAGTCAGTCTTTTATGGAGCTTTTCATGGAGCTTTTCGTTCGCGTTTCTACTTTGTCATGAATGAATTGATCTCGAAATGTTAAACTTCTCATGAGCAAACGATTAACGTTACTCTGTTCTCAGCGCTTCATGCAGTAACACTGATGTTTCATGTTATAGACAGACTTAGCATATGTTATTCTTAAAAGCTGATTTTTAAACTTTTGTTCATTTATTTATTTATTTTTCTCTCGTTTCAGGCTCAATCATCCGATGTAGCTCCATTGTTTACGTAAGTGTTGTGCTTATTTTCAAGTGTATCAGGTTTATGACAAAGAATTCAGTGAATAAACGATTATATTTTGTCAATTATTTTAAGCAATATTTTAAGATGCATCTTTTCTGAAGTGTAACAGGAGACATTACTGAGATCATATGCTTAGCTGTGAGTCCTTGTGTTCACAAAAATGCTATGGTGAATGAATGCACAATATTCACTTCTCTCTCTTTCTCTCTCTCTTTGCTTTTCTGCTTTTAGGCTCTTTGACATATACCTTAAACATGGCTCAAGAACCAGGAAGTGGGGAAAATGACCTTCTGTGAAATATGGTTTTGTTAACGTAAGTATTGCACCTAATTTCACATGTGATGTAATCAGGTTTATGGCAAATAATGGACTACTTGCACTGAGGCTTGTAACACACGTTTTGAAATAATACAACTTGCCTATTTCTGCTTAGTGATCGATGCTGCAGTGTGTGTGAGACCTGATGAATAAGTTCAGAACAAACCTTCATTTATTTTTATTAAATATTTTAATCCCTATTTTTCATTGACAATCATTTCACTGTGTGTAATTGTTAGTATTCAAATTCTTAATATTCAAAGTATATTTGTCAGTCCGCTGTCAGTGCGTTACTGTTTAAAGGGTTAGTTCACCAAAAAATGAAAATTCTGTCATTAATTACTCACCCTCATGTTGTTCCACACCTGTAAGACCTTCGCTCATCTTCAGAACACAAATTAAGATATTTTTGATGCGAGAGCTTTCTGTCACATGTCGCAGAGACACATGGATTACTTTAACAATGTGTTTCCTACCATTCTTCACCTTGAATGTGTAAGTTGTGCTGCTGCCTATGGAGGAACAGAAAGCTCTCAGATTTCATCAAAAAATATCTCCGTTTGTGTTCCAAAGATGAACAAAGGTCTTACGGGTGTGGAACAAAACAAGGGCAAGAAATTAACAACAGAAATTAAATTTTTGGGTAAACTAACCCTTAAAGATGAATTTAAATATTTAACATTGCTAAATGTCTCGAGGCAGGTACAACTTATTTATTATACTATTTTAAAAGACTGGAATAAGAGCACCAACACACACAAGCTAAATTCAACAGGTATAAAATATGAGAAAAACAGTTAATGAGAAGACGAGCACTGGACTGCAGCAGGTTGGTGCTGTATGGAGGGGAGCTGAATGCTTTTACCAGAAACTCCCGAGATGTAGCACGACATACAACGCGGAAGCAGTTGTGCATGAATAAACAATTTCATTGAATACAATTATAAGCATTATTTTTTAGTTGCATCTTTTCTGAAGTGTTAATTGGACATTTTAACTTACTGCAATCAAATACTTAGGCTGTTAGTCCTCACAAAAATGCTATGGTGCATATATTCACAATATTCATTACTGTTTTCTCTCTCTCCTTTTTTTTCTCTTTCTTTTCTGCTTTTTTAGGTACTTTGACATCAACCATGAACACGGCTCAAGAAACAAGAAGGGAAAGTGACTTCCAAGACTGGCAACACTGTACAAAAAAGGAAAGCAAAACTTGTAGGCCTACTTTTTGTTTTTACTCCACATTTGAAAAAATGTTAAATGTAAATAAGATTGCTGTATTGTTCATTGATAACTGCTGAGTGCATTTAAAATGTTTACCTTTCAACATTGCAATTTTCTGCTTTTTTCCATAAAAAAAATAAAAGTTTTAAAACTCAGAGTGTTGTTTTCCATTTCCTTTGCCGTAACATAACAAAAGTATATTTTTTAATTATTTAATGACAAATATAAGTGTAGTATGAAAAGCTGTATAAATGCAGTTAATAGCTGTAGATAAACAGTATAATGCTGTAAAAGTACATAATATTACAGCAGGATACTGTATTTGCTAATTACAGCACTATACTGTAAATGTTGTTTACAGAAGTAGTACTGTAAAAATACAGTAAGTGGCTGGCAACCCAGCTGCCAGTATTTTACTGTAAATTTACAGCGAAAAGTTTTACAGTGTGGCTGAAAACACTGCATAGTTGTGATATATGACAAGAGCTGCGCGCGTCCGTCTCACAGTAAAAGCGCGAAAGAGCAGTTTGAATCTGGCAGTTATGTGACGTCGCTGAACGTTCGAAATCCCATATGTGGGACCGTACGCCCAGGGGCACTGAAATAAAAATCCCATATGTGGGACCGTACCGCTCAAAGGGTTAAGCAAAAAAAAAAAAAAAAAAAAAAAAAAATCAACTATCATAATTCACCCTCATGTCATCCCATGACATGGGATACCAAAATAAATTTAGTAAAATGTCCTAGTTTCTGTCTTTCATACAATGAAAGGCTCCAAAGAAGAGAAAAGATAACGGTAAAAGCATCATAAACGTGGCATGCCATATTCCAAGTTTTTTAAGCCATATGACAGTTTTGTATGAGGAATAGACTGACATTTGTTATTTTTCCACTGAAAACCTTGCCTTGAAAGCTTTGACAGTAACTCCTTTTGTGTTTCGTAGCAGATGATAATAATACAGGTTTCAAAACACACGAAATGTATTGAATAGATGAAAATGGAAAGCTTTGAGAATCTGTGTGTTCTGTGTGTGTGTGCAAGAGTTGTCCAAAATCAATCCAAACTGTGACAAATGTGTGTGCATGTTATGAGATTTACTGGAAAGAGCCATGTTTTGTCATCAGAATCCAGGCCTTAAATTAGACACTTGGATCAAAATGCCAATCTGTTCTGTTTCCAGACATTTACTGCTGCTTTGATTTTCACATCCCTAATCTAATGTTATCTAATCTAGTATAATCTCCATAATAATGTGTGTGTATGTGAGTGTGTGTGTGTGTGTGTGTGTAGCATTTGTGTGTGTTTGTGTAGCTGAGTGTGTCTTAATGTCTCTATTAGTCATCTGTAGTGTGGTGTTCTGGTTCAATAGGGCTACAGACAAGACAAAGTGCCGCAGATAAATGTTCCTGTGAAAATAAAATGCATGCAGCCTCTATTACCTTCCCTTTCTTGCTTTCTCATTTATACTCTTCGAGATCTTCAGTATTACATTCACAATCCTTTACCAAACTTATAAGTGTGAAGGAGTATTTTAGGTTCTTTTTTTGTGTGGGTAGACACTCAGTTGTTCACATCCCTCAGTTTGAGACTGTCCTCCATTGCTTTTGTGAATCAGAGTCCTGTGTGGCTTGTTAAAGATTTTTGTTGGGAGATTGCCTTGGTGTAAATATCCGTGTCTGTGGTTCAAGTTCATATCTGATGTTTCATCTTGCCTCTCGAGGTTCATTAGAGGACCCGTAAGTCTCATGAGTGTCCAACAGTAACTCGTATACTTTTTTGGGTGCAGTGGCATGCAATTGTGTCAGAGTGAGCCAGAGTGTCGCAGTGCTTCCTTTGGCCTGTGAATACTAAGCTGCATAGTGAGTGCCTAAAGTATTCCCATAGGGTACTGAAGAGAGCCAGAAGAAACCACTTCTGCTGTTGCACACATGCCTAGTTTGACACAGCAACACACACACAGACAAAAAGAGAATATAGAGGGAGTGCACATTCATTTTAAACTTACCCCATATAACTGAGCTTTATTATATTGATATTTTATGTATTTATATTTTAATTATATAATTATATACACTACCGTTCAAAAGTTTGGGATTGGTAAGATTTTTAATATTTTTAAAAGAAGTTTTGTCTGCTCACCAAGATTGCATTTATTTAATTAAAAATACAGTAAGAACAGTAATATTGTGAAATATTATTATAATTTAAAATAACTGTTTTCTATTGGAATATAATATAAAATGTAATTTATTTCTGTGTTGGAAAAGCTGAATTTTCAGCATCATTTCTCCAGTCTTCAGTGCCACATGATCCTTCAGAAATCATTTTAATATGATGATTTGCTGCTCAAGAAACATTTATTATTATTATCAATGTTAAAAACAGTTTTTTTTTTTCAGGATTCCTTGATGAATAGAAAGTTCAAAAGAACAGCATTTATCTGAAATACAAAGCTTTTGTAACATTATACACTACCGTTCAAATGTTTGGGGTCAGTAAGAATTTTTATTTTTATTTAAAAAAAAAAAAAAAAAAAAAAATTCAGCAAGGATGCATTAAATCGATCAAAAGTGACAGTAAAGACATTTAAAATGTAACAAAAGATTATATTTCAAATAAATGCTGTTCTTTTGAACTTTCTATTCATCAAAGAATCCTGAAAAAAAAAATATTGTACACAAATATTTTGTACATCTGTACACAATAAATGTTTCTTGAGCAGCAAATCATCATTTTAGAATGATTTCTGTTGGATCATGTGACACACTGAAGACTGGAGTAATGATGCTGAAAATTCAGCTTTGCCATCACAAGAATAAATTACATTTTCAAATATTTTCAAATAGAAAACAGTTATTTTAAATTGTAATAATATTTCACAATATTACTGATTTTACTGTATTTTTAATTAAATAAATGCAGCCTTGGTGAGCAGACGAAACTTCTTTTAAAAACATTAAAAATCTTAAATATTTATATTTTAATTCTAAAGATTTGTTTTAAATGTATAAAACATTTTAATTGTAAATATAAGAAATATTATATTTATTCATTTTTTATATTACCACATATAAGACGTAAATATACACCCAGGTGTATAGCCACAGAGAACCGCTTCACAGACAGTGCTCCAGTACAGATTTGAGTTCTCATTTGCATCACATGAAAAAAATAAAAATAAAAATACTATTGTAATTTATAGTAAATACTATAAAAAAATTGTAGTATACTGTATATATTATAGTATTTACAACACTTTGTTAATGAATGCTACAGCATACTGTAGTATTAACTATAGTGAACTGATAAACTGTAATAAATACTGTAGTATACTTTCGTTTTTACTACAGTAAACTGTGGTGTATAATATACCCTATAGTTGTAGAAAACTTAGTACAGTATTGGATAAAATAATTTGTTTATATTACTATAGTTGTTATATTACCACAACTACTATAGAATTACCACAACAAATTAATTCAAGTACTTTACTGCAGTATGATTCAAAAACACTATATCGTTTACTATAAATTATTGATAGCATAGTAAAATAGTATTTTTTTCATGTGGGATCACGCTTGACTGGTTTAAAAGCATTTTGAATGATAACTGGCTGATCTCAGTCGACCACTCTCTCTTGTTTCACAGAGCCGGTGAGCAAAAAAACCCACAGCATGATCGTATATGTTAGCCAAATTTAACACGTTAAACAGAATATGTGTGTGTGTGTGGTTCAGGTAAACCATATACTATGGGTACAAAATATCCCAAAGATGGCAATATCCAAAACCTTTGTCCTTGTGGGGACATTTTTTGGTCCCGATGAGGATAACAGCTTATAATTCATACTAAGTGAAGTTTTCTGTGATGGGAAGGTTTAGGGTTAGGGGATATATACAGTGTACAGTATCATTATGTCTATGGAATGTCCCCATAAAACATGGAAACCTAACATGTGTGTGTGTGCCTGTGGTAATATAAACAATAATATATATGAATGTGTGTGTATGTCTAATTTGTCTCCAATTATGCTTTTTATTATATGAAACTTAAGAAGCATTTATACCTCGGAAAACACACTCCCGCACACATAAATACATGTCCCGTGTGTATATTGATTTTCTCTTGCCTTATTTAAGCCCTAGAGGCAAAATCTGTTTAGATTTTAAGTAACGATCGACTGGATCACAAGCAACATAAACACATGCACACGCACACACACACACACACACACACACACACGAAAGCACATCTATCCATATAGCAAGACCTAATATTGAGGGGGATTCATTTATCTCTATTTGTTGTCTGTTGATCAATACTGTCCCTGTCTGCGCACAAGAATACAAGATTGTTATTAGTCATAATGTGTTGCCTTATTGATGGGGTCAAATGACAAAACATATCAGAGATTTTTGCTTGAAATCAGCATTCACTCGTGGATGCATAAATAAGCTTATTGTTTGCATGGTTGTTGTTTTTAACATATCTGTACAATACATTGTTATGGTTGTAGTTACAATCTGTGCACAATAAATGAAAAATAAATTTGTAGGTGAATTATGTGGAAATACAACTATGCTTCTTTTTTTTTCAGGCAGAGGGAGAGAAGATTTTAATTATGAGTTTCAGCTGCAATTATGATTTTCAGGTGTATGATTAAACAATTGCAAACAACATGCATTTATATTTGCTTTATCCATGTTTGTGTTTGAACTCATATGAACTGAAGTTTTTGTGCATTTGACCCTAAAAGGTTAGTCAAACTCTTTTAAGCAAAAGTAGAAGTTAATTTGTCTTCTTAACATCCATATTTTCATCTCTCTGTTCTCTCACTCCCCTCCGGTTCCATTTTTCCTCTTCTTTTTTGCTTGTTGTTTTAAGTAGGTATTAGATAGGACAACTCTTGCCTCTGGCAATATTGTGCTGAGCTCTCTAAATTTAAATTCACCAGCGTGTGTCACAACCCGACTGATCCGTCCATAGCCACCTACCCAAAGCGCACAGCCGCATACATACAAATACACACACACACACACTTGCACAAGCCTTTTATGTTGACTCTGATGTGACGAGAGAAAGCAAGGCACTGACCCTTGTTTGGCATAACACACACACACCCTCCCACACACAATGTGTTTATAGATGATGAACACTGGCTTTAACATGAGCATGCATGGACATAAACACGTACACACACACACACACACACACACACATACACTCTCAAACTTCCCCCAGGCTGTGTCTGTTTTTAAGCTCTGTCTATCAGTGCATACAGTGTGGCGCTAGAGGAGACAAAACCCCTGACTCTGCAGTAAGAAAGAGGAGAAAAGAACAATCACTCAAAAGAGAGACAAAAAAGATTGTCCTTCAAAGATTGCCCAACACTCCTACAACCACCGCCGGAGGGCAGCATGCCTGTCGCCACAACAACTACCATGATGACTGATGCATTACTGCACCTGTTCTGTACTCATGGTATACATCCTTGTCAGTGGTCATCCTGGTGCATTTAGCTCCTCCGGGATGACGTTTCATTCCAGTAAAATGGAATAAAATATTAGTTAAAAATTGCATTTAAAATAAAAAAAAATTCATACAAATAGTACAAATAAAGCTGCTGCATGTAAGTGAATTGCAAAAACAATGACTCTTTCCAAACAGGTTTCCCAAATTCCAACTTATGCTGCTGGTTGAGCCTATATATACATAATATATATCAGATCTGAAAGAACCTGTACTGAATCTGTGTAATGCTGCGAATGAGCAATACAGTTGAGAGCTTTGTGTGGGGGCGACACCCGTGTCACCCTGGAGAACATTGGCGCTCTAGGCAGTTGCCTACATCGTCTATGCCAGGATCCGCCACTGATCCTCGTACACTCATACACCGATGGGTTTGAATTCAATGCAGAGCTTGATGTTTCTGTCATGTGTGCTAATTAAAAATAGTAATAAAGTGCATCAAAGTCAGTCAAGAAAAGTCAGTTCACTCCGGCAACCATATTTGTACCGCCTCCGGGCAGTTATTTTGGGCATATAAGGCTAACTCCTGTCTTCTTAAATAGAGAAATACTGAAATCTCAAAAACTGCTTGTCAAATTCCCATTTAAATAATATATTTCAGCAGTAAAATCTGGCCCATAAATGTTGCTTCCTTTCCTCAAATAACATAAAAAACAAACAAACATATATTTCAAGTTGGTCCAGCTAACACACAGAGCGTTTAATGTCAGCTGCAGTGTGTTTACAAATTGCCGATTACCTACTATATTTAGACGATTGGATCTGTCTGCCATATTGCAAAGACATGTTCAACTGGAAAACAACTGAAAAACAGCCCAGGCAGCCCCAAAAACACTTGCGCTGTGAATGGCTTACCTTGGTAACAACTTTTGGTTCCAAGAACATTCTGGGAACGTTGGTTTTTGAAAGTCCTCAGAACGTTCCCAAAACATGAATGTTTAAGGTTTGTTTTCTTTCAGAATTAGCAAGGTTTTATGTTTGCGGAACATTTCCCTAACATTATAGGAACATTCCCCCAACCTCTTTACTCCAATATCATTTACCCTGCTGTACAGATGTAGATGGATGATTGGACACCAATAATCAGTTCTATACAAACCATGTCTTGTTTTGATCTATTGTTTAATTAATAAAAATAATCCAAGCACATCAACCATCAGTTTGTTTTACTGACTGAGAAAATGCCTTAGATGATTCAGTGAGCGAGCGATCCGAACAAATCTGAATTGATTCAGGCTGTTTTGCAAACGCGTTTGACTAATTCACTGAAAAGAAAGAACTGACTCAGAAGAATGATTACATCACAAATGATTGCCATCATTGGTTCAATCAACAGAAATACGGGATACACGTAATAAATGCTGATGTAAACCCTGTTTTTATGAGTGAGTAACTGAATCATTCACTCGAATGATTTGATTCATTCAAAAATGTGTGTTGTTTGGAGAAAGAGCAAAAACAGACATGCATAAATGAAAAATACCTATACATAAATCAACATATATGATGATTTTGTGTAAAATGTAAGATACTCAATTCCTTATTGAACTATTTTATAAAAACATTATTAAAGGTGCCCTAGAATTAAAAATTGAATTTACCTTGGCATAGTTGAATAACAAGAGTTCAGTACATGGAAAAGACATACACTGAGTTTCAAACTCCATTGCTTCCTCCTTCTTATGTAAATCTCATTTGTTTAAAAGACCTCCGAAAAACAGGTGAATCTCAACATAACACCGACTGTTACGTACATGAATATGTACGCCCCCAATATTTGCATATGCCAGCTCATGTTCAAGGCATTAGACAAGGAAGGCAGTAACGTCTGGAGCAGCACAGCTGAATCATCAGACGTTGTGCAGGTAAGCAAGCAAGGACAACAGCGAAAAATGGCAGATGGATCGATAATAACTGACATGATCCATGATTATATTTTTAGTGATATTTGTAAATTGTCTTTCGTTAGCATGTTGCTAATGTACTGTTAAATGTGGTTAAAGTTACCATTGTTTATTACTGTATTCACGGAGACAAGAGCCATCGCTATTTTCATTTTTAAACACTTGCAGTCTGTATAATTCATAAACACAACTTCATTCTTTATAAATCTCTCCAACAGTGTGTAATGTTAGCTTTAACCACGGAGCACCATCAAACTCATTCAGAATCAAATGTAAACATCAAAATAAATACTATACTAACATGATCCGAAGCATGCATGCAGCATGCATGACGAACATCTTGTAAAGATCCATTTGAGGGTTATATTAGCTGTGTGAACTTTGTTTATGCACTGTATTATAGTCGAGAGCTTGGGGGGCAGGGAGCGCAAGATTTAAAGGGGCCGCAGCCTGAATCGGTGCATAGTTAATGATGCCCCAAAATAGGCATTTAAAAAAATTAATTAAAAAATATCTATGGGGTATATTTTGAGCTGAAACTTCACAGACACATTCAGGGGACACCTTAGACTTATATTACATCTTGTGAAAGAATGTTCTATAGGGCACCTTTAAAGGGATAGTTCACCCAAAAATGAAAATTATTTACTCATCCTCAAGTAGTTCCAAACCTCTATGAATTTCTTTGTTTTGCTGAATACAAAGGAAGATATTTGAAAAAATGTCAGTAACCAAACAGATCTCTCCCCCCATTTACTACCATAGTAGGAAAAATAAATACTATGGTAGTAAATGGGGGGCGAGATCTGTTTGATTACAAACATTCTTTCAAATATCTTCCTTTGTGTAAAGTAGAACAAAGAAATTTATACAGGTTTGGAACAACTTGAGGGGAATCCCTTTAATTACATTATGAACTGAATTGGGGAAAAAAAGTCTTTTTTCAGCATAATAATATAATTACAGCATCTTCCATGAACCTTGAACCTAACTGAACTGATGATTGAGACTCCTAGGGTTTCATTTGTGTTGATGGTTAAAGGAATAAAATCTCTCATTTATCTTTAAATAACAGAATTTTTTTTTATAATCCAAAAAGCCATCATGACTATATGTCTTTCACTTTAAAATGGTAAGATGATCTATTAAAGAATAAAAACCCATCACATCTTTCATATTTAACAAAGCGCTGCAAGGGTATTTAAAGAACCAGCGAGATGCTCCAGGGGAGGTTTGGCATGCTACAGACTCCCTCATGCCTAATATTTCATGCTTTCTCTCTCTTGCGTTCTCCCCCTCTTCTTTTCTTTTTATCCTCCTCCTCCATCCCTCTCCCCCCTCCGTTCTCTCTCTTGCTGTTTCTCCGGTCCAGTGCCTTGACCTTGACACCCACTTTTTACACTCTCCCTTGCTCCCCCCCCCCCCCTGCTGCACAGTTCTCTCTAAATCTTCATGTCTTTATCCAGTGTGATGCCCATCCACTTTCTGCCAAGATTAACCATGAAACTGCTTTTATTAAATGCTTTGTATTCTGATCTCTTCTTAATGAGCCTTTGGAGAGCCCGCTTGTGGATTTGCTCTTTATCTTTTTCTGCTGCAGGTTATTCTCAGCTGGATGTGGAAACCTGCCGCCCCGTGTTAAATCTGTTCAATCAGCATTTCGCAGCTCCTCCCTGTTAGTGCAGGACTGGCTGATGTGAGGTCAGCACACTTTGATCCTTCTGCTTTCTGAAGCCTGACACTATGTCAAGCTAGCGGCGCAACAAAACTAGACCACTCCCATTATAATCAATGAAGCTGCACACAAGCAATAATGTATAATGAGAGTTGTTGCGTTATTATCATCAGTTTGAGGTGTGCGAGTACTTTTATAAACAATAAATAAAATTATATATATTCGTTTTATATTAACAACAATATCTATTATGCATAAAAAAAAAAAAAAAAAAAAAGTTTTACAGTGCTGTGATGTTGGAGATGCCCACATAACATATGACTAAGCTGGTGGTATTTGAGATATTGATTTTTAACTGTGTATAGTCGTCTGTATGTAGGTCTATCCTTTTTAATGGATTGACATTGTTGTGCAAGGTCAGTGGGTTCCGTGGGTGCCACATGGATTAGTGATATTATTTGAGAAAAAAATGAATACATTAATAAATAAATATATGCAGATGAATAAATAAATAAATAGACAAAACAATAAATAAATGCATACATACATATACTGTACATACAAACTATTCCATTCTATTTTCCATTTTCCATCAGTGACTATTTGATAGTTTGTATAGTAATAGAGACTATTTTGACAGTCCAGGGTTTATACTCTGGATTGACATCTTTTTTTTATTTATTTTGTTTTATTTAATTTACTCTGCAAATAAATAAATAAATACCATAGACAATTTGTTTCCATGATATCTAATCCTGGATATCCTTCTTGCACAGTTTATGTCATTTAATGACTTCCTAGCTAGAAAAAAAGATGTTTTACTGTGGCCATTGAACATTAAGTTCTCGAGTGCTATACCTGCTGGGAGATGATGGAGGAGGACTTTGGAAGAAGAAGAGATAATAGGATTAAGTTAGAAAGCAATTTTTTCATTAATGCTTCATGTGGGCACATAGATGTGAAGTCATTCAGCTACTTTCTGAAATATCATTTAGTATAGCAACCTTAAAGGAATTAATGGAAAAAAAAAAAGAAAAAAAAAAAATAATTTATGTGAAAACTTAATTGATTAGACCATGTCGAGTGCATTAGCATTCGATGGTGAACATTTAGCCAAGTGCTCCCACTGGATTTGCTCCTGTGGCTTTGTTGGAAAGTCTTAATGTTAGAAAATTCTGTCTGTTTGTGTTCTTTGGGTTCTTTGGGTTTTTCTCTTATCAATGTAGGGAATAGAGACAATAATTGCCCAGTGAAGCAGCATCACAGTTTTTTGATAAGCAGACTGTTGCTGTTTACAGCGCTATACTCTCTCTCTCTCTCTCTGTTTATCTCTCTCTTTCATACAAACACACTCTACCGTCACTGCATTGACCATAAACCACACCAATTCCCATGTCCACTGTTGTCAAGGGAGACACTGGTGCTCTGAAATCCTTGTTTTAAATAAATGTGATATAGAAACAGCTCACTAAGCTTATGGCAGGTGAGATAGTTGGGTGTTTCTTCAGTTCGAGGCAATGTTAATGTCCCAGGGGTTAATGCCTATTAAAACAGATTACTAATTCTTCTTTGCTAGATGAAGGTCACATTGAAACTGTCTTTTGGAAACGTTCTATGATTTTATTATTATTTATATACTATAAAAGTATATATATATATATATATATATATATATATATATATATATATATATATATATATTTCAAATATGCAAAAATGCTTGAAAACTGATGAATCTGAGGAATTTTCTGAAGAGCAGAGCTCAGTTTAACTGCTCAGGACAAACAAGAGACTCGTGAACAACCATCACAAAACATAAAAACAGTCATAGATCATCCAGGTAACCACACACAGTATTGAGAATCAATGGTTCACATACTTAGGAATGGGGTTATTTTAATAAATTCAGCTATTGTTTTGTCTTGTGAACTAAATGCAAACATCTTTTATGTAAAATATCTTATTCAGGACAGTACTAAACAAAAGATAACATGCATTTTTTATTATCCCTCTTATTTTATTAAAATAATTCTCATTTTCACAGATTCTGCAAGGGGTTCACATACTTTTTCATATATATATATATATATATATATATATATATATATATATATATATATATATATATATATATATATATATATATATATATATATATATAAAATAATAATAGTTTTAATAGTTTAATAGTTTTAATTTTAGTTAATGATAACATCACTGGTTTCAAATGCTTTTTATGCATAGATTTCTTTATATCTCAGGCCTCAAAATATAGATATATCAATTATTATTATTATTATTTTGCAAACTATGATGAACAAATAAACATAAAGCACTTTGATATTTATTGTGAAAAAAATATGTATTGTTTTTACAATTTGTGTGTGTGTGCGTGTGTGTGTGTGTGTGTGTGTGTGTGTGTGTGTGTGTGTGTGTGTGTCACTCATGAACAGGATTTTTGTGGATGATTTCAAATCAAATTTTGTCAAATTTAGGATACATAAATTGCTAACTATAGTCTTAGCCAACATTTTGTTCTAAGATGTTTCAAATGTAGTGTCCATGAAATGAATGCTGGTGTGATATGTAATGGAAAATACATTTATTCACAGTTCAGATCTGTGTGTATGAAAGAGTTCAAAACACATATATTAGAAAGAGGGAGAGTGAATTTGTCTGATCCAAAAACAGACAGCAAATATGACAATGATGGATGAGACATCCACTGATTTAGAATAAGAGTGAGCAAGAGGCTGGACAGATAAACATAAAAAAGAGAGGGAAAAGCATGGCCGAGTTAAAGTAGAGATATAAATCTCAGGATTCAAGCCGGAGTCAGGCCGTGCATTTTTTGTCCCCTACGGCAAGACACTATAGACGAAGTACTGTAATTTAGTCTCTTGGCTGATCTTGTCAGGCTGCATTATGACAGAAGACAGATCATAACTAGTGTTCAGAGATTGTTATGAATGATTAATACTCTAGTGGCAAAAAAAGCAGGGTGATGGGATTGGGGTTATGCCTGAAGTGTCAGAGAAAGACAACAAGGAAAAGATAGAGAGGAAGAAGCAGACAGACAGAGAGAGAGAGAGAGAGAGAGAGAGAGAGAGAGAGAGAGAGAGAGAGACAGAGAGTTGGCCGCATACTTCATGTGATGATTTTGGGTTGATTATGTGTGTATGTGTATGTGATGTGTGTATTGGGGGCTGAGACAGATGGTGCGAGAGAGAGAGTGTGTGTGTGTGTTTGAGGAAAAAAGTCAGAGAGGGTAACTGCTCTTTATGATTTCCGTGAGTTGAATGTTTAATGTCCTTGACTCAAGGGACACATAAACACGTTCTTCATATAATGAGTCTTTGAAGAGTCTTCAGCGAATAAGATGTCTAGATCCCAAAGTACATTTGCTGTGCATGTGCGTGCGTGTTTGTGTGCATTTGTTTGTTTATGTGTGTGGGTTCTGTCCTCTAAGTGCATGTGTTTACCCTGCAGGCTCTGCTAAGCTAGTGAAGTACTCTTTGTATGTAAATTTGTTAAGCTGTTTTTCTTGTCCTGTACATTTCCAAATTCTACTCCACTCTTTCCCAAATGTTCAAAACAGTGGTTCACAACTGGTGGGTTGCACCCCTGAAAGGGGCACAGGTTTGTTGTGACAGGGTCACAGACAGCAGGGGGGTGGAAAAACTGCTAATTTCTAGTAATAAAATTCATTTAATCATATAATCATGCACAGGTTGCAAAATACAGTAACACTTTACAAGTTTGTATATGTTGGTTCACAAGTTTGCCTGCCCACTCAGTCTGAATGGTTAATGGTAAAACAAATTTGGCTTGTTGACCTCGAAGGAGGCTCGAACCCGAGGCTCAGCTTGAGCTCCGAGTTAAACCCCCCTATTACAGTACTGCGTAGAGGGAGAATACGAGAAATAGAGGAGGAGATGGGGAGGAGGAGGGATGCTGGAAGAATTGTCACTGGGATGACTCAGTGACTGCTGCTTATATACGCTCGTAATGATGATTGAAGGGATTGAATGTTTAGGCTCCTCCTTCTAATGCTTAGAACCTACATTTGGAACTACATTTAAAGGGATAGTTCACTAAAATATTCCACAGAAGAAAGAAATTAATACAGGTTTGATATGACATAAGAGTGAGTAAATGACAGAATTTTCATTTTTGAGTGAACCAACCTATTTAAAGGTGCAATATGTAAGAATTTAGCAGTAAAATATCCAAAAACCACTAGGCCAGTTTTGTATATTTTGTTCACTTGAGTACTTACAATATCTCCGGGATGTGTGAGGAGTCGCCTGTCAATTGCCGGTTTCCGGTTTTATTTTGTAGAAACCATGGAAACACCAAAGACACTTTAATATATTACATGTTTTAAAGGTGCTAAAGAGGATCTTTTCGTCGACTGAGAATCCAAAGTCTGTTACTGAGTTTTTGAAATGAGCGCATGCGTAAGAACAACCCCCCTCCTTCACATTTCGAGGGAACGCCTCCCAAAACTCGTGCACGAGTATTGGAACACGAGTGTTTACCACCGGCATTCGCTGTGTCGTGTTAGTGGATTCATTATGTCGGACTCACCGCAGGTAACTCATAATCTGCAGTTTTTACTCCTGTCTCCTGACAAAAACATTGCATGCGGTGCCTGTGGAGTGTGGAAAGTTACTGGAGCGTGCAGCCGCGCACGTCTCTCATGAGGAACGTCATGGCAGTGATTGACAAGCCAGAGGGCCAATCCGCGCACGTCTCTCACATGGAACGTCACGGCAGTGATTGACAAGCCAGAGGGTTGTAATGTTTTTAAGGCCCTACCTCATGCACAGATGATGTATATTAATATTATTCCTTTCAGTGCACCTAATAAATAGTCTTTTATCAGTTAGTAAAGACAGTTTCAAGTAATATTGCAAAAAATTATAAAACAAAACATCCTCTTTAGCACCTTTAATAGACAAGGGAACAAGTGTTTGGTTACATTTATAGACAGAAAACGAATTGTTATTATATAGCTCAACACGTTTAGTATTATTGTTTAAATCTAATTTTCTTGATTTTTTTGTGAGTATCATGCTTTACCATGCCTCAGAGAAAACACTACTTTGTCAAGTAGCTAACATTGCATAATCAGATGCATCTTTATTTTTAGTAACAGTAATACAGAATTTTCCCCATCATACAATACATTTTAAAATTAATTGCATGAAATTTATAAACACAAGCCATCCAGTATTTAATATGATATTCTAAAATCGATCTAGTTTACTGCCGTGTGCAACAAGTCTCATAGCAGCCACCAAGCGAACACACAGAGTAACGTTATAACATCATTTTCAACACACTCAAATGTATCTAATATGATAAACAGAGCTGTGTTACCTCATACTCATGACTGGAAAAGCGGAAGCGGCGCCAGCGACTGTGACATAATTAAAGTTCTGCTGCTCGTGAGGCGTGTGTTGCGCAATCGCTCCAGCGGCCTCGTTCAGCTCCCACAACACTCGGTCCTGCTCTGCTTCATACTACAGTAACGTTAATAATCACATCCATGAATATGATTTCTTCCCAAGTCCTATCGTGATTATTTCCACCGGCTGTGAGGTGAAGCCCACATGTCCTAAGATTCCATGCTCAAACTTGGTGTCATCAAGCTACACCTTTGTTTTGAATAGGCCTCTAGCGACCTCTAGCGGACAGACAATTTTACATATTGCACCTTTAATGCAATAGGTTACATGAAATTTCAATGAACAATACAGCATTACCAGCATTTATTAAAGGGATAGTTCACCCAAAAATGGACAATGACCAACAACCAAAGATGGAAACACGGGTGTAAATACACTGGGTAACAAGACACAGGTGAAACTGATTAGGGTAACTAAGGAAACAAATGCTGTGTCCAAAATCGGCCCCTGTACCCTCATTCACAATTCCCTACATTAGCCCACTAATATAAACCACTTGAGGGAGTGAATGAAAACGAGTGAGTGAATTCGGACACTGAGTGCGCAGGAAGGGCTGCTGCTTTTGCGTAGTTTGTGCTTGCTGTTTAATCATTTGAAACGTAACAAACTGGCAGCTCCAGTAATAATGGAAAAATGTATCTTGAGCTCTGTCATGTTAACTAGCATGTATAATTAAACAATTTAATAATTAAGTAAAAATAAATTTATACCTATAGCCGCATTGGGAAGTGGATGGATGGATGATTCAGCTGTGGGCGCCATCCTCTGGTCAGACGCGGGGATTCATTCGAGGTGCGCGGCGCAACTCTCACAGTGCGTTATGGGTATTCTCTAACCGTTGAGTGTACATCGGTTGTACAGTCGTTATTGCAATGCATTGTGGGATTGAATGAGTGCACTCAGTAACGTCCACTATGGTTTCGGACACCACTACAAATGGCTGTCCCCTCAAATAGTGTCCTATTTAAGGGTATAGGGGGCGATTTCAGACACAGCCTAAAGCAAACAGGAACTAAACACAGAAAGAGAAAACATGGAAACAATATAAACAACAGATTATCAAAATAAGAGTCCTTGAACACAAAACACTCAAGACATATAGGGGAAATCGTGAAATTAATTTCTATGAATACATTTTAACATTTAAAGTTGATAAATTATACATAATATTATATATTATATTTGGTATAAATAAACACAAATTAATATGAAAGGTGTTTTAAAGTGTTATCCCAAAAATAATTTAAAAATGGAGGAGAAAATCCTTTAACTGTTGATGTCAAATGTTGTGCCAGAGAAGCTCATTTTTTGGGGGGCCATATTCATATGTCACTTGGTAGAAGCTATAGCCAAATTAGCCATATGCCAACACTGATAGGTTGCGACATGTTCTCACTGAAAACCAGGAACAAACTATAGTTATATTTACTATTATGTATATATATATATATATATATATATATATATATATATATATATATATATATATATATATATATATATATATATATATATATAGATAGATAGATATATAAATACACACACACGTTTATAGTATTTAATAATATTTTGAATTAGCTTTTATTTCTATGTCAGTTTTCATTTAATTTTAGTTTGTTTTAGTAATTTTTGTTAGGTGCTTTGTCATTTTTTTTTTTTACATTTATATATAGCTTCAATTAGTCCACATAGCTTTAATTTAATTAGTAATAAGTTTTTTTCAGTTTAAGTTTTTCATCTATTTTTTTTTCTTCAGTTTTACCAAATTTTTAAAAATTATTTTTAATCATTTTAGTTGTAGTTAATAACAACTCTGAAACAAACTGCACAAGGTATAAAAAATACATGACCCAGTTTATCCTTGCAAGTTTATTCAATTCAAGAGACCAATTATAAACCAATATGCATTTTAGTGTTTCATTTTAAAGACATTTTTGTTTATTTTGTATGCTAAATGACTTTGGTTCACCACGTGATGTTCAGTGTAAGATCTGGGTTTTAAAAGAAAACCAGTTGAGAACCACTGTTCATTATGTAAGAATGTAAACATATACATCATGTTTGTATGTTTCTGAGTAGGCTAGATAAAAATCAAGATGGAATTAATATAATAATATGACAAAATATAAATCATTAGTATGTTAGTCGTTGATTGTATTTAGCATGGTTTGGGGAACAAACATCCGTTGCGCAGTGTAAGCTGGGAACATATGCACGAGAGCTTGTTAAACATCCACCCCAAGGCGATGTCAGGCCTTTCACTGAAGCTTACTGAACCCCTTCCGGCTCCTGTGACTCGTCCCCTGGGATGCTGGGAGAGGAAGGCAGCTCTGCAGAGCATACGTTTCCAGCAGGATGGAGAGTATAGACCACTGGCATAAAAACAAAATGTGATAAAAAGCTAGGACTCTGCGAGATCTCAATGTGAGGTGCCGTAAAAATAATAGCATTCTGTACTTAAACTCCAGTGAAGATCTTTATTATATATAGGTGCCGCTGTGTGGGAAGACTGAATAAGACTTGGGGGGTTTTGAGACCTTCCTGTTCTGTTGGTATCACATTAATTTTCTCTCTAAATTGCATAGACCTTGAGCTGAGTGATAACTTATGACAGTGGCTGATGAAATAAAAGTGCTGTACATATTCACTCCACATTAATCGCTGCTTTGACCTTGACTGATTACATACAATCCAGGGCACACAATAGATCGTTGAGAAGAGTTTGTGTGTGTGTGTGTGTGTGTCTGATGTAACTATGCTCCATGATAATTGGCCCCAATGGATTTGCCGGTTCCAGCAGCCAGAGGGCGTTAGCCAGGTGGGGCTAAATTCAGCTTGAAACTACTGATTCAACTACTCTCAAAACAGTACAAAGAGCATTCAGTTGTGCCTGTGTCATAGTAGACGTATGCATGATAGGGTAGTCATTTTAAAACATCTCACAGTGAGTCCTCTTAGTGCCAGTTCAGGGATTGTCAGGACTACCACTGTATTGTGTCTTCATGATACACTCAACCTCATGTCATCATGAGAAAAGCATAGTATGTAATGATGTTTAAATTGCCACCTAAACTATAGTGTCATATTGCTGACATTCACACTTAAACACTAGAGGTTGCCAAGTTGCTCTAGACTCGCCCCAAAAATCAGTATGGTGGCTATAACGGTCCTGTCTTTTGAGTAAAAGAGTCAAATGCCAGTTCGATAGAGGGATAAAACATGCATGCATATTTATTTACAATTGTTTGAGATAATGAAACTAAATTGATAAAACCATTTTTGCCAGATTTTATTGCTGATTTAAAAAGTTTTATTTAAATATAATATTTGTTTTGTCTATCCTCATTCGTGTAGATTTACGCTGTACTTATGTATATTTATTGGATACGTAGCAAATAAATAATTTTTTCTAATATCGTTATCAAATGTTTAGTTAAACTTAAAGCGATTAAACTTTAATTTGGTGAATAATAAATTATATTTCTTCACTATCATTCAGTGTTTTTATATTATTAATCAATTTATAATAATATCCAAATATTTTATAGTGAATTATTTTAATCATCATAAATGTAATTTTGTACTTGCTAATTTTTTTGGAAATTGGTAAAATATGGTCAGCTGCTTCCATTTAGTAGCCACTTATTTGGAGGATTCCCAGAAGCCACCTATTTTATTTTATTTTATTTTATTTTATTTTATTTTATTTTATTTTATTTTATTTTATTTTATTTTATTTTATTTTATTTTATTTTAATTTATTTTATTTTATTTTACAAAATACATGTCATTCAAATTTGACATTTTGGTAACATGTTTTCTGCTATGACTAAAGAAAAATACATTCACTCATTCAACTTGTCAGAATTTTCATGCCATGTAGCCTAGTTTATTTATCCTTTTTAGCAGTGTTGGGAATAGCTAACTACAAGTAGCGATGCTACTAACTTAACTACATTTTTCAGTTGACACTAGGGCTGTCAAACGATTAATCACGATTAATCGCATACAAAATAACGTTTGCCTAATATATGTGGGTGTACTGTGTGTAATTATTATGTATATATAAATACAAACACATCCATGTATATATTTGAGAAATATTTACAAGAATATGTATTTATTTATATTTTTAGATAATTTATATTATATATAAATACTTTTTTTTTTGTACATAAATAACATATTTCTCTTAAATATATACATTAATTTTTTTGTATTTATATATACATATTACACACATTACTCACACATATATTATGCAAACTCAAACTTTTATTTTGTATGCGATTAATCGTGATTAATCGTTTGACAGCCCTAGTTGACACTAGCTCAGTTGCTTTTAAAACAGTGTAGCTTTTCCAGTATTTAACTACTTTTTCCAGCATGTTGCGGTGTAGTGCAACCAAAAGCTACATTCCATTTTGTGTTTCGACTAGCCAGCAATGCATTGAAGCAGTGCAGCGTCGCCTTCTTAATAGATCACCAACTAAAATCATGCATTACTGCCATCTATTGTTTCATCAAGCATCTTGTGGCTTTACAGTTCACTGAGAATAGATAATCTGATGTAAACTACATACAGGAGTGGGTTGATATTTCACATGAATCAACTAGTAAATGTAAAAATAATAGCCTTTTTAAATTGATTAATTGTACTGCTTTTTTACACTCTATATCAAATGTCTATTTCTGATTTTATGATGACCCGTCATAGTTTTGTAATGAACCTAAAAAACCACTAATACTGTGGCAAAACACCTTGTAATCAAACAGAAAACTGTGATCTAATTAAATAGATCGCGGCGGGTTTCAGAACGAAGCGCACTGTGTTCACGCAAGCAGCTCATTATTTGTGTCTCAGAACAGCTCCATTTACAGTAAATGCTGCGAGCTCAATCACTGCATGTGCTGTGATTTTAACATGCATTTTTGACTGCTCTTTCTATATCTAATTTAAGTTGCATACATATTGTTCTTGCATTGATGTTTCATTTGTAGCAATTATACTTGATGTCCCATTGGTTGATAGTAGGCTTTTATAATCAACTGAATTGAAGTGAATACAAGAGCTTATTGGTTATCCCACATTTACATAATGTGCATAAATGCCTCTGATGGTTTTGTTGATTGCTTTCAGTGTGAATACGCTTTAAGGTCTCATTGTGTATTTATGGTCTTGTTTTTCACCGCAATGCCATATAGCACTTGAGATTGTTTGGTATTACAGTAATATAATCCTCTGTTGTTACACATACAACACTTTTTACGAAAAGTTATCTTCTGTTAATGTCTGTTAAAAAAAAGAAAGAAGAAAAAGCCAATGGAAACAGACCGCAAATGAATCACAACGTTGTGCAGCAGTAACAGTCAACATTACGGCTCTGTAATGACAGTAAAAGCCTGGATTTGCCCATAACCTTATAAATAAGTGAAGAGGAATGCATATAACCAGAGCACAAGGGCATTGAGTTGCATTCCATTTCCTGCTGCCGTTGTTGACCCTCCCTTGACTTTCAATGTCATAACTGTAAGTGAAATCATCATAGAGATCTCTGCTGTCTATAGCAGATTAAGAAAATGATGGAGCTTTAGCTTTTTGAAAGGTGTCCGTTTCTGCAAGCACGCGCATCTTCTCTCTCTCGCTTTCTCTCCCCACTTCTCTTTCTTTCAATTCTTTGTCTTTCTCTCTAAGAGATTTAAGAGTAACAAAGATAACACGCTGTTCCCAGAACACGGAAAGAGGGCGAAATATAGAGAAGAATGTAAAAATAGAAGACGTTAGCTGTCATGATTGATTTTAAAGCGAGATTTGAGATTTCCCTGAGATAATTAAAAAGGAGCTCTCCTGACAGCAGTTTCCAGTACAGTACAGTACAATGCTATAGAGAGCAGAACGTGGCACTGTAAGAAGCTCACGAGCAAATGCGTGTCTGTGTGCGACTTTGAGCGTATTTTAAGTGAGACTGTATTTACAGACTTATTAAGCCTTAATGTCTTTTAACGTAAAGCATCGGGAGTCTCCCTGGAGACCAATTATCTGACTTTGTGTACAAAAATGAACTACGGCACAAGAAATCTTCATGCTTTTTGCACCGCTATGCAGTGTGTTTATTTGAATCAAATTATTTCATCTTCGCAGCCACCAATTGAGACAGGAGGCAGAGCAATGGCGCACATCCTCTGCAGTTCTCACGTGAATGCAGTCTGAGAGATGTTGGCATCGCTTCGTAATCAATTTTGGAAAGAAGCCCAGTGCTGGCGAGTTCCACGTAGTGTTGAGATATTTATAGTTGTTTTTTTTTTTTTTTTTTTTTTGTTTGGTTATCTTTGTATGTTTTTGAGGTACTGCGAAATTTATAAAGGTCCAATGTCTGTCGGTATTGTTTTGGTATACCGATTTATGTGGCTGTAACAAAACATCTGATGTGCTCCAGTACCACTAGACTCAGCATATAAAGGACATACTGAGCTGAGGTTGAAGATTAGCTCACCTTTAACACTGCGGTTAAATCATCAATAAACCTAGAGCCCCTCTGTCCCCTGAGATCTGCAGTCATGAAGAATTTCTCTCTAAATCGCATGTGGGCAATGCAGCTGAGCAGCGTGTGCTGTTATGTTGACGATGTTGTTTGCGCTCTCTGCAGACTCAGAAAGCATTTAAAGAGTCTATTTCCATCTCTCTTTCCTGGGTGAGGGGGTAAATGGTTGTAATTCATTTATTTTTAATCTTAGTTTCTGGGTGTGTAAAGTACTTGAGTAATTGTACTTAAGTATTATTTTATACTCGAGTATTATTTTGATGAGTTTGTACTATACTCAAGCAGTTTTGAAACTGAATACTTGAATTTCTTTAACTCAGATTTCGAAGGCAAAAATCATACTTTTTGCAAATGCATTTAGACCTCCAAAGGTCACAGTGGCTTAGATTTCTCCTTTTATTAAAAAACATCCAATTAAATTATATATATAAAAAATAACTTTAATTTAAAACTTCTGAAAACATTTCTGTGTAAAATCTAATTGGCCACAACTATGGTCATTTGTCCTTGTGAGGAGACCTCTCTTTAGTCTCCACAATGCAGAGGTACACCCAAAGCAAAGGCTTTAATTAATGCATTAATTAATGTAGTTTTATTATAACCATCACTGATGATGGTTGAACTTTACTTGAACTAAATTCATAATGCCTTGAGCATTACAAAGTCAGTGACCTGAGAAAATTGTGGTTAAACAAGTTGCTTTACAAAGTTTGGCCATCAGAGTTACTTTAATAGGAAAATCTCCTTTGCTGTTTGAGGTCATGTGTCAGTTACTAAAGCTCAAAAAATATGTACCTTTAATACCTTATAATTTTTACTTGTTAAAACTGAAAGGGTTAGTTCACCCAAAAATGAAAATGTTGTCATCATTTACTTACCCTCAGGTTGTTCCAAATCTGTACGAGATTATTTCTTCTTTTTAACACAAAAGAAGGTATTTTGAAGAATTTTGTTAACCAGACAGTTGACTTACATAGTATTTTCCCCCCTAGAAACGTATTCAGGTTTGAAACAACTTGAGGGTGAGTAAATGATGACAACATTTTAATTTTTGGGTGAACTATTCCTTTACATTTTTTTTTTTTTTGCCTAGATACTTTTTAAGTAAGTAATTTTTAAGACTTTTTAAGTAAATTTTAACACAGTAACCATATTTTGAGTTAAAGTTTTTTGTACATTTTTTACACCTCTGTCATTTATTATTTAAACAATGCATGACAACTAAAAAAATCGATCTAGTCATCACATTGTTTACACCAACAGATATTTCTCAGGATAGGGAAATTATCATTTAACAGCTAAGTTTAAAAGGTACAATATTTAACCCTCTACCGCACGCATTATGATAAATTTATTAAAAAAAAATATTTGACTCTTTTTCTTTTCTTAGAATGGCTTAACTTGAAGTGCTGTAAAAATATTTTTGGAAAAAAATATTATTTTAAGGTACTTTATGATATGTTGCCATATGGCAACAACCCGCAATAGTGGAAATAACTTAAAATAAGTGTAAGTGTATATAGTTAATATTTTTCCTCAGAAATGTTGTTTGTATTGAATAAATTGGTGCCATTATAAGCTTTAGCAGTAAATATAAACAACACCTTATACTTATTTTCCAACATCTTGTGCTTTTATTTATGGAATTTATTATTTTGCTGAATAATGCTTTATATTCTTTGAATTTCATTACGTTTTTCGTGAATATTATTTAAATTGCAAATGTAGACAGTTAAAAACAAATCTAATACTGTTCATCATGTATCATAAAACATTTACATAAAACCAAAAATATTGTAGTTCATGAAAATCCAACATTACGCAATCTTATGAGAGGAAGGTTATGAACATGAACCCCCCATAATCCTTCAAACTTCACCTTTTTTCTGTATGAAAGTTCAAAAAGCATTTTTTTTTCAGAGGTGAGACACATGTACACATCACATTTGGTGCACTTCACCCTAACAGTACACTTACATCCACTTGCACCTGCCTTTTTGAGACACAATGGTAGGCCAGTGGTAGGTCTGGGCCAGTATACTGGCTGTGGTGGCAGGTCTCCGATGTTGATTTAATCCATAATATAAATGTCATGGCAGTCCTTAACATACGACTAATCAACATTATATCACTAGCATTAATGTTGTTATTGTTACAGCTTAACAGACTGCAGCTGGCCTTTGCTAGCTATCTAACCTATTATAATAATGCCATTCCATTATTGCGCAGTGCTGCCATATGGCAACACAGACATTTTATCGATTTACCAAAAACTAATTTCATAAAAACTTTTTTGAGTGGTGAATATGTTATCATAACTTACCTGAGATGATGTTAACAATTTTTTTTGTGAATGTGACATGGGCGGGTCCTTGTTTGTTACTGACGTTTTAATTTGCTTTCAGCAACTACATACAATAGACGGCAGTCTGTCAGAAAATCGCGCCACAGAAAAAAATTGCATGTCATGTGACTTAACCAAAGCACATCATTGGCTAAACTAAGGTCTTCTCTTACCAACAAAAAAAATGAGAATGTTCTGTTAAAGTGACAGAGGGTTAATAAACACAAAACAATTAATTAAATAGCAAACAAAAAACAGAAATAAATCAAACAATTGTTTTGGAAAATAATGTTATTTTTATTTTTTATTTATTTATTTTTGCATATTTTGATGGTCCCCAAAAGACATTCTACTGACTATAGCCTAAGTAACTACAACTACATCTTATTCTACTATCCCAAACCCTAACACCTAAACCTAACAGTCTACTTAGTCTAGCAGTCTACTGATACTAATTAGAGTTAGTTGGCATGTAGTTGCAAAGTTACTTATAGTTAGTAGAATAACTATAAATAAAAAATGAAAAAGTGTAAGCAAATTAAGCATGTAAACATGTGACAACTTGCCCCAATAAAAATATCAGTAACACTTTACAGTAAGGTTCATTAGTTAAACATTAGTTAATGTTAACTAACATGAACTAACCATGTTACTGTATTTGCTAATCTTCTTTAACATTAGTTAATGAAAATACAGTTGTTCATTGTTTGTTCACGTTAGTTCACAGTGCATTAACTAATGTTAACAAGATTGTAATAATGTATTAGTAAATTTTGAGATTATCATTAACAAAGATTAATAAATGCTGTAAACGTGCAGTTCATTATTAGTTCATGTTTACTAATGTAATTAACATTTTGTTTCAGAACCAATGATAAAAAGTCTAAAACGTTTTTTCCCAAAAAATTTGAACTTGAGGAAACTTCCATAAGCAATGGCATAATGTTCTCTAGGTTGCATTTCAGTTTACTATTCTATTTTAAGAGGTTTTTATCTTTAAAAGGTGCTTGACTCTCATAGATTCTTCCCCCATGTGACAACTAGCCCCGGTCTCCCTATTTATTATTTTTGTTGAAAAAGAAATGTGTCAGGAATGTCCATTCTGCCTGTGTGTGTGAGTTTGTGTACTGCACGTAGCCTTTCGTGAATTTGTCGTACCCTTTTTTTTATATGCATGCTATATTTGCTAAACTCTGCATGTATGTATGAGCTTGTCAAATTGTTGGAGAGCGTGATGGTCTGTTGCACTCCGGGTATGCGTCCGTGCATATGTGAACATGTGCATGTGTGTAAGTGCATCTGGCCATGAATGAATAGTTTGATTCTCTGTACCTCTTACATTTTCAGATGCTATTTTAGCACACTTCCATTCAAAGGAGGCTCTGTTAGCATGACCAAACCCTGTTACCATGGGGCCCTTCTGGGACGATATCCCACCCCAACCTCTCAGTCCTCATCAACCTGGTTTCCATGAAAAGTACTGGAGTTCTTTCGCCACCAACTTCCTTAGAAAGAGCAGGCACATTCCTATTACAGTGCAGCATATGTAAGAGGCTTACAGGGAATAGCTGTAACCTTGGAGACACTCCGCAGCTCAGAGCTTCACTTTCAACCAGCCAGATGTCGTGTAATAAATAGCGAGGGAGTTAATGCACTCTGAAGTACAGCTGGGCTCAGGGAAAGAACCAGAGGACCCACTGTGTCCCAGCTGCATCTCAGTGCAGCTACAGTTAATTCACAGTAAGGCCTATTGTTCCTAGCTAGGCCAATGCAGGCCAATGGAAAAATCACATCTAGTGGCATGGGGGTGTAATGCACTATAACATATGCGTAACACTTCATTTCAATAGGAGCAAAAAGTCTGCAACTACGTCTCAAACATTGCTAATGTATGTAAAGGCTGTCACGCACCAAGCCGACGGGCGGCTGTCAGCCAACATCTAACCGTCATTGAGCGTCTGTCAGCTCAGTTTTTGCAGTGTGTTCTGCACCATCAGTACAATTTGGGCCCCGTCTGTTTACGCCTTTTTGGCCAATTGAGCATGTTGTATCAGTGTTAGGCAGTCTGTGAGACAGATCACACTTCAAAATGGTATGCAAGCGGCAATTTGTTTTATGGCTTGCATACCTGCAGTCATATGCTGTATCTGAAATTGCATACTTGTAGTAATAGCCAACAATACAATGTATGGTTCAAAATTATCAATTTTTCTTTTATGCCAAAAATCATTGGGATATTAGGTAAAGATCATGTTCCGTGAAGATATTTTGTCATTTTTCTACCATAAATATATCAAAAAAATTTTTTTTGTAATTAATATGCATTACTAAGGTCTTCATTTGGACAACTTTAAAGGCCATTTTCTCAATATTTTGATTTTTTTGCACCCTAAGATTCCAGATTTTCAAATAGTTGCATCTTGGCCAAATATGGTCCTATCCTAACAGACCATACATCCATTGAAAGCTATTTATTCACATTCAAACTACACACATTCGTGCTATATAGAACGAATACTTAGCAGTCGTGAAGTAATTACTTATTAATACTTTCCCGCAGTGTTTTTTGAAAAGTTGCTAGCCACCACCACCAGAATATTTGATAATTTTCACAAAAATGTCATGGCCAATATTTTGTTGTATGAACATGCACTATATCAAAAGAAAGAAGAAAGCCTTTGCTTTTCAAAACAAAATTCTAGCTTCATGCATTCTTTTTTTTTTTTTTTTTTGATCAATCTTTGAATGTGAGTAATTTTCATAAAAAAGCAACATTTTGAAAAAAAAAAAAGAGAAAATCTTTTTTTTTTGATGATTTTCAAAAAAATGATTTTTTTTGAAAGACCTCAACGTGCATACGCAATACTTTTATCACTTGTTACTGCTCCTTTTTTTTTTTGCCTTTGTTTTGAACCAGAGATACTCTATTCTTTCAGAAGTTGCATAATAGATGCTTGGAAAAAGCTGTGATTTTTCTTTTTTCTTTTTCTAAATACAAAAGGAAGAAAGACTAAAAGGGATTGTTTACCCAAAAAATGAAAATTCTGTCATTTATGCATGTTTTTCCGAACCTGTGAGGAACATAAAAGAATATAATTTGAAAAATGTCTTTTTTATTATTATTATTCATTTTGTTATTTAAATACTTTTTTTTTTTTTGGCCATACAATGGAAGTCAGTGGTAACCAAAACCAAAACAGTGAACAATCTGTTTAAGCAAAAGTCTTGTTTAACTCTCTGTTTATTCTAATTGATGTCAAGGACAAACAATTAACATTTCTCTTGTGATTTTTCTTTCACGCTCCTCCAAACAAGGAAATAGTCCTTGGGAATAGTCTCGTTGAAGCACAGAAGGGCTATGGGTTCCAATATCACTGGCCTTCCTGTGACCAATGCCCTTGTGTCCCTCAGCATGCCACTTACTGCTGCGCCGCTCCAGGGGAAGCCCAGCGTGCCACCACTATCACCCTGCAATCTGTCAAACCATGACAACCTTTTAAAAGAGCTTTGGCTCCACAGACGCGCAAGTAAACACACATAGGCCGTTGAACAATGTCACAACGGGGAACAGTTCAACAGTCACAGTATTAATATGGCTTCACCTCCCTTATCCACATTAAAATACCATTTAAATTTGCTTAAATTGGACAACTGGGAGTCTATGCTATTTTACAGTTCATTGAGTCATAAGAATTTAGCAAGACTGTCATTGACCAGGCATTTCTGATATATAAAATTTCAACTCAAGTAATATATGTGTTATATATATATATATATATATATATGACCTTGATTCAAATAACACAGGTTTCACCATAGCAACTAAAACATTTTCACTTTCTACTCATTATTTAACTCTTTCTACTCTTAATTAACTCCAATTAAATAATCACTGTAACATTCAGTTGGCAACATTTGAAAACGGCTTGTTGTCCACTGATCATCTTTGCTAGAGGCAAACAGCTACATACCACAAATCTTGCCAATCCAGGCTCATTGTAAAACTGTGCCTGTGGCGACATTTCTTTAAAATTATATGTTGCTTCTTGCACGTTTCATGACACATTCAAAGTGATTTTTCCAGAGAGAGGCACTGAAAGCATGTTCATTATTCTTTAAAACAGATTAATATGATTGTGGCAACATTTTATTATGTTGGTTGTTGTACGTTTAGGAAAAAAAAAGAAAAAAAAAGTAAATATCTGGTGAGTGGTGCTAAAGTGAGTTTAAACTTACCATCTTCACTAACCCCTACCTACCCTAAACCTAACCAAAAGTGCTAACAAAACCAAGCGTGAGATAAAAAAGGCTTCTACAAATCATTGAGCTCTTTTATTGTAACTCACATTTCATAGGACTCATAACCGAGTGCTTCACATTGCAAGTGCAGTGCTGTACCAGGTGAGCTACCGAGCAAGTTTACTACATCAGAAAGCTATACATAAAAAGTTGGTTATGTGATGCAAACATGAAAATGTATTAGTTTACATAACACGCACTACATGGTTTTTTGGTCCATCATGTGAAAACATGTCCATCATAATCATGTGAAAACATGTTTTTATTAATCGATAATCTGCCCTGTAATGATACTTTGTGTGAAAAAGACTAAAAGTTGTTGATGTTTTACTGCCAGTAGTGTTCATTTCAGCAGGAAACTGCAGTGAATTGAATCTATTTATAGATACGTTTTTTTTTTTGAGTTTTGCAAAAATTCAGGTAGAGGCACATTTTTCCTCTGAGTCTGAGTTGAATCTTGGTGTCCCACTCGAACTATGAAACAGTAAGCCTTCAATAGTCTCAGCCTCAGATGTCACTCCCACGGACCATTGGCTGAACGTCTGATGCATATGGCTCACTTAACTGGAAACACTTCAGGATTTTCAAAGTCGTCATCTGGTTGGAGACGTGTGTCTCGCATTCTTTAACGGTCCGCTTGGAAGCAAAAGCTGTGACGCTCTATATTATAGCTGAGCCCCCAGCGTGAGTTTTCTTTAAGGCGACCGTTATTTTAGAATATTAATTTAAATTCCTTGGCGATCCATTATGCAGCCACACTATGACAAGTATTACATTTATATAGTGTTTCCTTTTTTATTCAAAATATGCACAAACTTAACTATATCATGAATTGTGTGATATATTATGATTGTCAAATATGTGAAAGTGAATGTGTTTTGTTGTTTAAACACTATAATGATCATGTTAGTTGATAAAACAGAGGATCTGTCGGATTTACATCACATAAATTCATACATTTTTTTTTTACGAAATATACATAAACTTAAGTGGCTGGTGATCTGGGACAAGAGAGTAAACTTTATTGTATCATACACAATGTATCTGATGTGAATAAAGAACTTCATTCATTGAAACCTCAAGTAAACCTTATGTGGCTGAAAACACTGAAAAGTTGTGAAATATGAAAAGCACTGAGCATGTCTCTAGCAGTGCGGAAGTAGGTTTGAATTTAGCAGTGACGCACTGAATGTTTAATCATCGTACGCATTAAAAGGTTAAAATCGATCAAGTTCCGGGGGTGAAGGGGGACAAATTAAAATTGAGGGGGCACAAATCAGATCTGAGGGGGCAAGATCTGACCCCCTTTTGCCCCCTCATAGCACCTTGTATATATATACAGTACAGTCCAAACGTTTGGAACCACTAAGATTTTTAATGTTTTTAAAAGAAGTTTCGTCTGCTCACCAAGGCTACATTTATTTAATTAAAAATACAGTAAAAAAACAGTAATATTGTGAAATATTATTACAATTTAAAATAACTGTGTACTATTTAAATATATTTGACAAAGTAATTTATTCCTGTGATGCAATGCTGAATTTTCAGCAACGTTACTCCAGTCTTCAGTGTCACATGATCCTTCAGAAATCATTCTAATATGCTGATTTGCTGCTCAATAAACATTTATGATTATTTTCAATGTTGAAAACAGTTGTGTACTTTTTTTACAGGATTCCTTGATGAATAGAAAGTTCAAAAGAACAGCATTTATCTGAAATACAAAGCTTCTGTAGCATTATACACTACCGTTCAAAAGTTTGGGGTCAGTAAGAATTTTTATTTTTATTTTTATGAAAAGAAATTAAAGAAATGAATGCTTTTATTCAGCAAGGATGCATTAAATCAATCAAAAGTGGCAGTAAAGACATTTATAATGTTACAAAAGATTAGATTTCAGATAAACACTGTTCTTTTGAACTTTCTATTCATCAAATAATCCTGAAAAAAAATATTGTACACAAATATTTTGTATAATTGTACACATTAAATGTTTCTTGAGCAGCAGATCATCATATTAGAATGATTTCTGAAGGATCATGTGACACTGAAGACTGGAGTAATGATGCTGAAAATTCAGCTTTGCCATCACAGGAATAAATTACTTTGTGAAATATATTAAAATAGAAAACAGTTATTTTCAATTGTAATAATATTTCACAATATTACTGTTTTTACTGTATTTTTAATTAAATAAATGTAGCCTTGGTGAGCAGACGAAACTTCTTTTAAAAACATTAAAAATCTTAGTGGTTCCAAACTTTTGGACTGTACTGTGTATATATATATATATATATATATATATATATATATATATATATATATAGCGAGTTAAGACTAGAATGTTAAATTTTGAACCATTCAGTCAATATTTGGCTGTGACATAAATTAGAGGGAAGCGTTTCCAGGATGGCGCTCCGCTCTGAAACTTTTCTTCACATCACAAGCCATTGGACTGGTCAAGGCTCCTACAGAGTATTTAGTCTGCTGCTCTGTCATGTCAGTCAGCATCTGCCAGCATGAATTCCTGTGTAAATACATGTAGGCCGTCTCTGTATGTGATTAAAAGGTCTGCATAAACACACAATATGTTTGCTGCTTTGATACTGCATACAATCGTTCTAGATGTAAATTGAACCATAATATAATTGGTTCGTAATGCCGGAAGGGGGCTTCTTGCTCTGCAGGGGCCAGTGGTTGCAAAAGAAATATGGTGGCTGTGTAAATTGACAGAGACAAAATGAAAAATTGTTTTTTGACTGACAGGAACAGAACGAACTAGTCCGTTCTCAGAACTCGTTCTCTTTCATGCAGACAGCTACCTGCTCCCAGTGCACACTAAAAAGTCTCCATTACAGCCTTTGCATACAGATGTAAATCCAGAGGAGAGTGTTTCAACATAGCTTGTCCCGTATGAGAAAATAATTGTACACAGATGTGAATGTTTAAGCTCCAGAGTGCCTGCAAATCCTTACCTGGATTCAGGATTTTGAAAGGTATATTCTTTACTCTCTTAATCTCCTATACAATCGTAAACACATGCTTACACGCAAACACAGACTCATTTAAGGAGCCACAGAGTTTGGTTAGCAAGGATGTTGGCTGTCACAGGTTATTATAGGTATCTGTTGCCAGCAGTTACTATGTGGCCAGTGGCCATAGCAACGTTGTTTCCATGGATTTTGGCAAAGTTTTTTTTTTTTTGTAATCACTGGTAAAAGTGTGTATTATCTGTATTAAGGTTAATATAGGTAATGGGTGATACATGTAAGTGGCTTTTATGTAGGAATATGAATTTAACATTCATACAAGGACATAACCACATAGGAACTAATAACTTAAGAATCAACCACTGAAAACCCCATATTGATCGGCCAATAATCTAAAAAATATGTACGGCCTTGCATTGTTAAGCATGAAACACATCAAAAGCTGTGCACACAGATATAGGCATTTTAATGAATGCGTTTGTCTAGATATGTACAGTGTATTGCATGTGTATGCATATGTTTCAGCATCATAGGCACACAATAATTTTGCTTAATGTGTGATGGCCAAAAAAACAGGGCCTTTTTGAGTATAATTAATGAAGCTGCATAAACGCAATCGTGTCCAAGGGGCATAATTAGCCTCTAATTTAATGATTCCATACACACACATCTTTATGATCGCTCAAACATGCAATATCAGGCTCTCATGCACATGCTTCACTATCTCTCACACACATTTATATGCACTTGCACACAAGGCGAATTTTCATTTGCATATAATCTTTAAAATGTTTTGTCCTCTCACTTCAAAGGGCACATTCACACTTTCTGCTTTACAGTAAAGTGGTTCTGTACCATCTCCTCCCACATTGTATGGGATGAAACAGAACTAGAAGGTCTTTGGAAAAAGGGCAGTATTGACTGAAAACCAAAATTTATGGATGCTTTACATTTAAGTAGTTTTTGGGACTAACTAGTGTTAGAGATCACATTGATTTATAAATTGGTTTTCACCCTTTGTCCCTAATTGGACAAGCCACATTTGGAATACATTGAAATAACTTATATTTTGTGAGCATAAAAGACACCAGTATAGCCTATATAAGTGTGTGTGTGTGTGTGTGTGTGTGTGTGTGTGTGTGTGTATATATATATATATATTTGTAGCAGCCAACAATACATTGTATGGGTCAAAAGTATCGATTTTTTTATGCCAACAATCATTAGGATATTAAGTAAAGATCATGTTCCATGAAGATATTTTGTAAATTTCCTACTGTAAATATATCAAAAAATTTATTTTTGTGAGTGGACATGCATTGCTAAGGACTTCATTTGGACAACTTAAATGGTGATTTTCTCAGTAATTTGAATTTTTTGCACCCTCAGATTCCAGATTTTCAAATAGTTGTATCTCTGCCAAATATTGTCCTATCCTAACAAAATAGGATACATCATTGTAACGAAGTTCGTAAATGTGGGAAGGAGGCGGGAACCGGCGAACATTCAACCAAACTTTAATATAAAATAAACAAAGAACAAAACGAAAGTAATGTCGGCAGACCCTCGCGGATGTCTGCCGGCCACACAAACATAATAAAACATAACGTAAAGTCCAGGCCTGGTCCTCTCTCGTCCTTCACTGATGTCGCTCCTCCTTTTATGCCTCCGGAGCTCCTCCGTGAGAGACTCGAGGCCGGCACGCCTCGCAGGTGACGCTCATTATCACTCGCGTCACCGGCCTGCGCCGTTCCCTCACGGCTCTCGCCCGCCCTGCTCGTCACAATCATTTTTTTTTTTTTTTTCTTTTTACTTTTTATACATCATATCCATACATCAATGGTTTTTATTTATTCAGCATTCAGATGATGTATAAATCTCAATTTCAAAACATTTATCCTTATGAATGATTTTGTGGTCCAGGGTCTCTCTCTCTCTCTCACACACGCACGCACGCACGCACGCACGCACGCACGCACACACACACACACACACACACACACACACATATACCAATCAGGCATAACATTATGACCACTGACAGGTGAAGTGAATAACACTGATTATCTCTTCATCACAGCACTTGTTAGTGAATGGGATATATTAGGCAGCAAGTGAACATTTTGTCCTCAAAGTTGATGTGTTAGAAGCAGGAAAAATGGGCAAGCATAAGGATTTGACTGAGTTTGACAAGGGCAAAATTGTGATGGCTAGACGACTGGGTCAGAGCATCTCCAAAACTGCAGCTCTTGTGGGGTGTTCCTGGTCTGCAGTGGTCAGTATCTATCAAAAGTGGTCCAAGGAAGGAACAGTGGTGAACCGACGATAGGGTCATGGGCGGCCAAGACTCACTGATGCACATGGGGAGCGAAGGCTGGCCCATGTGGTCTGATCCAACAGACGATCTACTGTAGCTCAAATTGCTCAAGAAGTTAATGCTGGTTCTGATAGAAAGGTGTCCGAATACACAGTGCATCACAGTTTGTTGCGTATGGGGTTGCATATCTGCAGACCAGTCAGGGTGCCCATGATGACCCCTGTCCACCGCTGAAAGCGCCAACAGTGGGCATGTGAGCATCAGAACTGCACCATGGAGCAATGGAAGAAGGTGGCCTGGTCTGATGAATCACGTTTTCTTTTACATCACGTGGATGGCCGGGTGCGTGTGCATTGCTTACCTGGGGAACACATGGCACCAGGATGCACTATGGGAAGAAAGCAAGCCAGCAGAGGCAATGTGATGCTTTGGGCAATGTTTTGCTTGGAAATCTTGGTTCCTGCCTCCACGTGGATGTTACTTTGACACGTACCACCTACCTAAGCATTGTTGCAGTCCATGTACACCCTTTCATGGAAACAGTATTCCCTGTTGGCTGTGGCCTCTTTCAGCAGGATAATGCGCCCTGCCACAAAGCAAAAATGGTTCAGGAATGGTTTAAGGAGCACAACAACGAATTTGAGGTGTTGAACTGGCCTCCAAATTCCGCAGATCTCAATCCAATCGAGCATCTGAGGGATGTGCTGAACAGACAAGTCCGATCCCTGGAGGCTCCACCTCGCAACTTACAGGACTTAAAGGATCTGCTGCTAACATCTTGGTGCCAGATACCACAGCACACCTTCAGGGGTCTAGTGGAGTCCATGCCTTGACGGGTCAGGGCTGTTTTGGCAGCAAAAGCGGGACCAACACAATATAAGGAAGGTGGTCATAATGTTATGCGTGATCGGTGTGTGTGTGTATATGTATGTATGTGTGTATATATATGTAAATATACACTTGTTTACTTACCTACATCACTGTGCAGCACCCATAAAAACTAACTATTAACCTACGTGTCAGGGAGTAAACCTCCTTGGAAGGATGGCTTTTATTAGCTTAGTTAACTAATGTTTTAATAAAAAGAAAATCTGTTCTTATTTATGTTTTAGTGACAGTTTTATAAGGCATTGGAGGCCATGCTGTTTTGTGAAAAACAGTCACAGCTGGGGTTGCGTGCACTGGTGCTTAAAACTGCCCTTTAGACATCATTATATTCATAATATAGCACTGCCTTAAGTGTCTAATTGCTTAGTTAATGCAGCAGGTCTGCTATATCACCTACAGTTACACTTATGAACTATTTCCACACTGGAAGCGCAAACTCGCGCTCATAGGCCCTCTAAGGGCCGGTAAATGGCCGCTGACTAGGTTATGATGTCATTAAAGAAGATGTCAGTAAGCTGGCGTGACTCCAGCACAGTCCTCCCTCATGTGTTCTGTGTCTACAGTACCTCTCTCTTTGTCTCTTTCGCTCACACATGCTGTGAGATGGTACACACCTCTCCATCACTGCAGAATGACTCATCTCCCTCTAGCTTACTTTTACTCCCCGTCCTCTTCATTTTCACACTTCCCTTCGTCCTTTTTTGTAGTTATTTGCATTTAATTAGGGTGACCAGACATCCCTGTTTACCCAGGACAGTTCCAGTTTCACAAGATGTACCCCAGTGTCCTGACAGTTCACCTAAAAACTGTAAATATATCCTGGTTTTAGCTGTTCAACTGACTTAAAATGATGTGTCTTCAGCGTCCCTCTCAATAGCATGTCATTATAGAAAAGGAAAAGCTTGTTCTTTTTGCCCATACATTCGGTGGCTTTAAAAAAAATCACACAATAACAATATCACATGCTCTCTCAGTATACAATAAAAATTTTTTTAAAGATAGCTAGTTAAATCCATTTCTTCAAAGGGTTAGTTCACCCAAAAATGAAGATTCTGTCATTAATTACTCACCCTCATGTCGTTCCACACACGTAAGACCTTCGTTCATCTTCTGAACACAAATTAAGATATTTTTGATAAAATCCGATGGCTCGGTGAGGCCATCAAGATAATTAACACTTTCAGATTCCCAGAAAGCTACTAAAGACACATTCAGTGGTTTGGAGCGTGTCAAACTGCCAAAGTCATGCCGAAACACTTATGGCGTAACAAAGCCTTGTTTATTGAAATCGCGTGACTTTGGCAGTTGGATATCCGAACCACTGATTTGAAACAAAAGATTTGTAAAGCTTCGAAGTTTCATGAAGCAGTGTTTTGAAATCACCCATCACTAGATATTGTTATTTTGTTTTTTTGCCGCACAAAAAGTATTCTCGTCGCTTCATAACATTAAAGTTGAACCACTGTAGTCACATGAACTGTTTTAAATATGTCTTTAGTAGCTTTCTGGGCATCTGAAAGTGTTAATTATCTTGCTGGCAATGGAGACCTCACTGAGCCATCGGATTTTATCAAAAATATCTTAATTTGTGTTCCAAAGATGAACGAAGGTCTTACGGGTATATAACGACATGAGGGTGAGTAATTAATGACATAATTTTCATTTTTGGGTGAACTAACCCTTGTGAAATTTACTTCTGTTGATGCAAAACATTTTCCATTGCCCAGACAGCACTTTTCGGTTACACATTATCTTAAGGTTTTATAGTTAATTTACTCAAATAAGTACTGAGTAATATCAGTTAACTACCTGTACTTACTATAGAGTTATGGTTATGGTTTGGTTTAGGGTTAGTTACTTGTATGCATAACTTACTCTTATGATGTAATAACGTGTAACTATGTCACCTTAAAATAAAGTGTTACCCACTTTTCCTTATAGTTCAAGCACTTAAGTTATATGTGGACATAGAAGTAAATTTTATACAGTCAAACTGAAATTTATTTATTTATTAAATTAATATATTTATTTATTATGTATCATATTTACATAAATATGATCTCAGAGTTAAACTGTGTCAGGAAAAAAAAAAAAAAAAAAAAAAAAAAAACTAAACTTAATTATGTCAGATAACACTTAAGCAAAACATGATCAGGTCAAAGTGTCTGAATAATTTTTGTTCCAAATTTTTATAAATTTTACTGGTAGTCTACTGTGTGAAGAATTTTGGGGTATAATGTCACAGTACTTTATTTCACTATCCTCACTTACATAAATGAACTATAGTGTCCTGCACCCACAATATATCAAAAATGTCTGAATAATTTTTGGTTTGACTGTAGTTTGAGGTTCTAATATTGTATAATGCAAGTTGAAAATGATTTGAATGAATGTGAAACTCAACCAAACAATATACATCAAGAATTATATCTAAGTTTGGGGTCAGTAAGATTTTTTTTATTTTTAAATAAATTAATACTTTTATTTAAAAAAAAAAAAAAAAAAAAAACTGTACAGACATTTATAAAGTTGCAAAAGTTTTATATCTCAAATAAATGCTATTCTTTTGAACTTTATATTAATTAATGAAAAAAAAAAAAAAAAAAAAACTATCACAGGTTCCACAAAAATATTAAGCAGCACAACTAACATTGATAATAATAAGAAATGTTTTTTGAGCACCAAATAAGTCATGTGACACTGAAGACTGGAGTAATAGCTGCAGAAATTTTAGCTTTGTCATCACAGGAATAAATTACATTTTAAAATATATATTTAAATAGATACATATTTTTAATTGTAATAATATTTTACAATATTAAAGTTTCTAGTGAACATAAAAGTAAATGATAAATATATTATATTAGTTATAATCAATATTTCTTTTGCCTCATTCACCGTCTTGGATTATTTTTTTCACTGAGCTCATTGCAGTGCACTATTAGTTTGTCTCATCTGTGACGGATACATGCAGTGCTGGCTTAGAATTTGGCCAAAATGAGATATCTTAGGAGGCAGCATAATTAAGTTGTTTATGTTTGGAAGCACTCACTAGTTTTTGGAACAGAGCGAATATGTTTTGTTATTTGTGTTTGATTCTCTTCGAAATTTGGGCCAACTGAATTAAACAGGAAGGAGATACCCATGAAGATGCATGAAACACACTAAGATTATCCTAAAGGAATAATACTAACAGGATACACACCGAAGGCATTTTCTGTCATTTGAATTAAATACACTACCATTTTTCCCATCATTATTTTAAACAACGATGGGCGGGCACCTTCACAACCTGCCAATGTTTCCCAGACTGGGACTTGAAAAACACACTCATATCTAATTTGTTATAAACTCTCTCCGACTCGCCTCTCCTCCCCCTTATCTACTTCATATTTTTCTCCTTCATTAAAAAGAGAGTGTGGCGTCCGTATGAAGTTGAGAATAAATGTGATAGTGTGTTAAAGCTGGATTGGAGGGAGGGGGAAAGAGACAGAGTGGTTGGCAGGCTGGTGCAGTGGGGAGTGGGGCTAAACGAAAACAGATCTGAGATGGAAAGGGTGAGAATGAGCTGGCACAGCAAACGGCATAGACTGGCAGGAGTCTGAGGGTGTGTGTATGTGTGTGCCTGACAGAGAGAGGGAGATGTGTCTCTGTTTCCGAAAGATACTGTGTGCATGTGTGTATGTGTGCATGTACGTTTTGTGTGTGCGGCCATGTGTGTTTGTGGACATTAACTCTGTTTCACCCTCAGTAATGCATTGTGATTGGCTGGATAGGAGCTGGCTTTGGCACAGTCTCATTTCCGCAGAAGGCCGTACAACAGGAGGGCCTCGACCACATGCCGCATCTGCCTCCTCTTTTGCTGCCAACACACACATGGGAGCATGCACACACACACACAGGTGCTCATATACAGGTGCTCATAGACCTTTATACACCCGTACATAATAACATCATTTTAGAGACTTAGGACAAAACATGTCCCTTTTGCCAGAATGCTTTAAATGCTTTTCTTATTATTTTCATTTTATTAAAAGACATTTATAACGATAGATGGATAGATGGATGGATGGATAGACAGACAGATCATAGATAGATAGATAGATAGATAGATAGACAGACAGACAGACAGACAGACAGACCCTACATTAAAATAAACAGAAAAATAGAGAACTTTTTTTTTTACATCCTGATCAACATTATCAGATATTAATGTACACATTTTTTGATTAGGCAGTATCAAAGTCAGTTTTCTTCTTGAAGGTTGTATTCTTTCCATAGTTCAGCTGATATGAGTTTGACAAGGCCAAAAAGGATCTGGCAAGTTTCTGACGTAATCTTAAGAAATTGTGCTTATATTTTCAAGATAAACCCATTGGTAAAAATACAGGATGGGATTTTAGATAATTTCCCTATTTTCTTTTTAATAGGTCTCATTAGCAGCACTAATTTATTTTGAATAATTATAAAGGTTACTAAATATTTTTGAGAATTTTGTATGCGACAATTACATTATTTTTTTTTTTAATCTTTCAGTTTTGACAGTATGAAACTTTAAAAAATACTTATATTATAAAAAAAAATATTTTAGGATTTTAAAAAGATTAATTCAAAAGAGTTTGTTAATTGACATCGTTTTTGATATTGTTAAGTGTAGTGTTTAGTGTTTTTTGTGTCGTTATTGGAAAGGACAGTAGGAGGAGAGACAGGAAACAACGGGAAACAGGACTAGTAAAGGACCTTGAGCTGGAACTCAAGTTCTGGTCACCCGAGACGCAGCTGCACTATATGTCAAAGCGCTGGACACAAGGCTATGGTTCCAACACGGCGTTCTGTTTAAAGGTGCAGTAAGCAATTTCTGAGAATCATTGCTGAACACTGTTGATATTTGAAATCAACCCAAACAAACACACCCCTCCCTTCATTGCTCCACCCCCAAAATGCATGAAAATACAATTCAAGAGTGAAGGTCTTTTATCATAGCAGAAGCTAATGCTTAAAGTGAAGAGATAAAGATAAAGTGAAGATAACGAATGACAAGGAAGAGTAAAAGATGAACATACAGTCCATGAGTGTATACAAGCAAGAGTTTGATTTTGGTCACACAAACCCAATGTTACTCTCGTATATGGAGCAGAAACAACACAGCCTTGGGGTCCGTTTTTTAGGCCTTCCCACTTAGGTCTCTCCAATGCTGGAAAAGGTTTCTAATATTAACGCGGTTCCTAAAGTTCTTGCTTGATCACAACCCAATGATATTCCTCTGGCCTTTTCTCTTTTGTAATGTCTCTCAGCCATCTCTCTTTCAACAGTCATTCTTCAAATCCTCCCTCATCATGAGTGGATACACCCCCTACTGCTGATTGCCTACAAGTTTGATGTGGGGCTCAGTCTGATCCACTTTCAACAACGTTTTTCAGAAATCGCTTACTGCACCTTTAAGTGATAAAGAAATAGCTATTTACTTATATCATGCTGTTTTAAACCCATATGACTTTGTTTTTTAGGTGAAACACACAAGGAGAACATTTGAAATCTGTTTTGTGTCTTTTACATGCACTATAATAAACAGGAACTGAAGCTTTCAGACCTTTGTGGATGCAAAAGCTCCATAAAAGTTTTCCATATGACTTGTGCCCTATGCAGAACCTGATTTTGCCAATTTTAGAGTTTATGCCAAGTTTAGGTGTACAGTCAGGGTTTGTTGCTTCTACATCAGTGTTATTCATCTTTCATTTCCATCTAATTTTAGGGATGACTTATGAAGCATTAAACAGCATTTTGTTTAAAAGTGCAGTAAGCAATTTCTGAGAATCATTGCTGAACACAAACACACCCCTCCCTTCATTGCTTCACCTCCAAAATTCATGAACATGCAATTCAATAGTGGATGTCTCTTTATCATAGCAGAAGCAAAGCAAAATAATGCTTAAAGTGAAGAGAGAAAGATAAAGTGAAAATAATGAATGACAAGGAAGAGCAAAAGTTGAACATATACAGTACATGAGTATATACAAGCAAGAGTTTGATTTTAGTCACACTCAAAACCAATGTTACTCTCATATGGCGCAGAAACAACGCAACCTTGGTGTGCGCTTTCAGGCCTTCCCATGTAGGTCTCTCCAGTGCTGGAAAGGTTTTCTAATATTAACGTGGTTCCTAAAGATCACAACCCTTCTTTTTCCAGTGATATTCCTCTGGCCTTTTCTCTTTTGTAAAGTCTCTTAGCCATCTCTCTTTCAGCAGTCTTTCTTTAAATCTCCCTCTTGCTCACTCTCTCAACCCCCATCATAAGTGGATACGCCCCCTACTCCTTTTGAGAAATCGCTTACTGCACCTTTAATGATAAAGAAATAGTTCTTTACTTATATCATGCTGTTTTGAACCCATTTGACTGTTTCTTTGGTGAAACAAAAAAGGTGAAAATTTGAAGTCTGTTTTACGTCATTTACATGACCTATAATAAACAGGAACTGAAGCTTTCAAACCTTTGTGGTTGCAAAAGTTCCATAAAAGTTTTCCATATGAACCTGATTTCGCCAAGTACATCATGTTCCATTCAACCAATCAGATACGAGGGACAGTTTTACTGTTAATGCCAAGTTTAGGCTTACAATCAGGGTTTGTTGCTTCTACATCTGTGTTATTCACCTATCATTTCGCCATTAAATTTTAAGGATAACTTATGGGTAGGGTTAGGTTTAGGGGTAGGGATATGGTTAGGACTAAATTTTTGGACAGGAATGTTGTTCCAGGATCAACAAAAGAAAGTGTCTATCTTCAGGATGTGTGTGCCCTATATTCCAAGTCTTCTGAAGACATTCAATAGTTTTGTGTGAGATATAGACAGAAATGTAAGTTTCATGAACAAAAAAATATTTTAAGTCAAATCTTTTAGATGAATCAGTTGATCAAAGTTCACAAAACTGGTCAAAATGATGTGTTCATTGATCTAGTTCTTGAATTCAACTCACTGACTCGATGATGTCAGAACAGTTAACAAGAAGATTCTTACTGAAAGAAGTTTGGAATATAGTGCACAAGTTGACTACTTTTATGCAACTTTAGTGTTGTTTTTGACATTTGAAAGCTTTCATACCTATTCATTGGAATTGCATCGAAAAATAAATAAGTGAAAAGTCTTTAAAAAGATAGTGCACTTAAAAATAAAAATTCTCTCATCATTTACTCACCTTCATTTAAAATAATTAGATTTTATGGTGCATAAAAGCTGCATGCAATGATAATTAAAGTGATTAAAATGCACAAATTAGCTTCAAAGACAGAGCACTATTAGCCAAAATGGTTTTTATGTTTTTTACTGACTCCGAATTGGTGTTTGTAGGATAAACTATAATCTGTTAACACTAGCAAAGATAACTTCAGAGAACATATATATTCACATTATAGATCTACGCTATTAGCTATTTTATGCCGAGTCGAGCACTGGGCTGTTCTGAAAATAGAGCAATTAGTTTGAACAAGTGTGAGGAAGGACTGGAATAAAAGGTGTGAGCTTGAGCTTCAAGTGTTCATTAAGAGATAGAAGAGTGTGCTTTTGCCCTGCAGCTACAGGACAGGATCATGCACCGCCTCAGCATTCACCAGCATGCTTAGGGCAGGTGTATGTGTGTGTAGGGGGGTGTTGGGGGTCCAGCAGAGAGCTTTCATTATTGCATTTGTGCATATGCTTCTGCGTGGGTGTTTGGGTGCGAGTATCCCTTATGAGTGTATATGAGTGTGAGTAAGTAGTAGTTCTGGGCTTCTCAGCAGAAGTATCTTTGTGTGAAAGAATAAAACAAGAAAACAGGATGAAATACAGGGATGAAGCGTGATGTCCCCAGGTTTAACATGATCTAATATCACACAAGAGCTCACAGTCCTGCTGAAAACATCAGATTAGACCAGCATGCATGCTGGTCCGGACTAGTTTATGGTTGATGTGTATCCTTGAACATCAAGATTTTATATTCAAAATTTCATACAAATATTCAAAGCAATGTGTATCTTCTGGTTCTGTAACTGGGTGCCAATTTTAATATATATATTTTTTCTCTTTTAATCTCCTTTTTGACTTCACTTATAGTGAAAGTAGTCCTGCTATTTGACAAATGAATTTTTAGTACAAATATGCCATGTAGTTTAACATGCGCTCCTGCAAAATGCTTATGAAAAATGAGAAAAATTTTGTTTATAATACTTTTAGATTACCATACCACGCTGAAGGACACGTCCACCTCCGAAAAGTATTTAATGTCAGCTACAGTTATTCTGGTTAGTGCTGAGTTGGTGCACATCCAGAAAAATTGGTCTTTCTGGTGACGCTGTTTTGGCTTAAAGTCAAAATGATCTGGTCTAAAAAAAAAAAAAAAAAAAAAAAGTAGTTAATAAGCTTCTCATTTTCACATGGGCCAATTTGAACACATTCTGTATGCATTTTGTGGGGGTACATATGCATTTAGGGTTAAGAGCCTGAAAGCATCCAAACAGAAAATATTTGCTTGTCTTTTCAGCAGTTCTTCACTGCAAAAATCCTATTTTTAACACGTTTTATTTTCTCATGAAAAAATCTATGAAACAAGATAAATGTGCCTGTGAAGCAAAATCACATATTAATGTTTGTATTCAGAGGATATATCTTAAGTGTTTCTTGTCTTGTGCCGCTGGCAGGTTTTTTTTTTTTTTTTTTCCCTCGCCTATGTTGTTTAAATTTAGTGAGGTTTATTACACATATCTGTCAGTGGAAGAAGACAAAATACACTTATGTTTAAGATGCATTTTCTGAAAATGAATCTTAAAATCTTATGCGCTTTTGTTTTACTGGTAAATCCCCAAAGCTAATCAGACCGTTTCCGCTCACATAGCGTATATAATGCATCTTGAAGACCTAATGAAGTGGATATGGCCAACACATCAGCCAACACAATGACCTTTTAAAAGAGCTAAAGCTGGTGTCCACCACTTTTATTTTTCTTCATTTGCATTGTTTATATGGCAGATTAAAAGAACACACAAATCATCCTCACAATCTGCAATGAGAAAGAAAAGAACATTGTAAACATTTTACCATAGAAATATGGTAGTAGCAACATTTTAGTTTTACAAATTGAACTTAAATATTCAGTAAAATATGAATATACAGTACAGTCCAAAAGTTTGGAACCACTAAGATTTTTAATGTTTTTTAAAAGAAGTTTCGTCTGCTCACCAAGGCTACATTTATTTAATTAAAAATACAGTAAAAAACAGTAATATTGTGAAATATTATTACAATTTAAAATAACTGTGTACTATTTAAATATATTTGACAAAGTAATTTATTCCTGTGATGCAAAGCTGAATTTTCAGCATCGTTACTCCAGTCTTCAGTGTCACATGATCCTTCAGAAATCATTCTAATATGCTGATTTGCTGCTCATTTATGATTATTTTCAATGTCGAAAACAGTTGTGTACTTTTTTTTTCAGGATTCCTTGATGAATAGAAAGTTCAAAAGAACAGCATTTATCTGAAATACAAAGCTTCTGTAGCATTATACACTACCGTTCAAAAGTTTGGGGTCAGTCAAGAATTTTTATTTTTATTTTTTGAAAAGAAATTAAAGAAATGAATACTTTTATTCAGCAAGAATGCATTAAATCAATCAAAAGTGGCAGTAAAGACATTTATAATGTTACAAAAGATTAGATTTCAGATAAACACTGTTCTTTTGAACTTTCTATTCATCAAATAATCCTGAAAAAAATATTGTACACAAATATTTTGTACAATTGTACACATTAAATGTTTCTTGAGCAGCAGATCAGCATATTAGAATGATTTCTGAAGGATCATGTGACACTGAAGACTGGAGTAATGATGCTGAAAATTCAACTTTGCCATCACAGGAATAAATTACTTTGTGAAATATATTCAAATAGAAAACAGTTATTTTAAATTGTAATAATATTTCACAATATTACTGTTTTTACTGTATTTTTAATTAAATAAATGTAGCCTTGGTGAGCAGACGAAACTTCTTTTAAAAACATTAAAAATCTTAGTGGTTCCAAACTTTTGGACTGTACTGTACATTTAATTACAGGGGTCATGACATAAACCTAAGCAAACAAATATGCAGAAAAGCAATTATTTTCAAACTTCATTCTCCCTCTGAATGAAGTGAAAATTATCCTTTTTTAAGGGGCGGCTCATTTAAGGCTTGTCAGTAAATGACCGCTATTATGATTGGCTAACATCATTGTAAAGGAAACTTGCTATTGCACTTGAGTAAGTATTTTGAAAACATCGTCCGTATTATGAAATCAGCAGCTGCTGTCAGATTCAATACAGTTTGCTTCATCTTTTAACAAAAGTTTTCTCACAAACTCTCTATTACTCTGTACCTCGTTTTCATAATAAAATGCTCCGAACTAACATATAATCCTCCGACACGATCCAGGACGCCATTAACTCTTTCCCTGCCAGCGCCTGCATTTTTGATCAATTTCACAAAATTTTCATGGCCCCCAGAAAATTTGGATGTATGAACATCTGAACATGCAAAAAAATAAAATAAAAGCTACATGCAAATAAATAGCTACATGCATTCTTTTTTATCAACATTTGAATGTGGGTAAGTTTCATAAAAAGAGCAACATTTTGAGCAAAAAGCTGAGAAAATCATGTTTTTGTCAAACACTACGTCTGGATCAGATTCACAGTGATGATCAAAACATAGATGGAGTAGATTAAGTCCATCAACACCCCTAAAGCTTGCACAGTCCTATAGCTCGCCTGGGTTGACATCTCATTCAGTAACATTAGCCAGTTTTGATTTATATTCTGTTTAATGTTGACGATCGCGTTATATCACATATGCATTTGCATATAAATGCTATCATCTGTATCTGTTTCTGCTTCTTCTTCAGCTGTGTTTTGATCAGGAGATTCAGTACTCTTTCAGAAGATGCGTAATAGCGCAGTGAAAACACGGAAAGCTGGAAAATTCTGTCAATGGCGGGGAAGCGCTGTCTCATAAATTATGGAAAAGTTCTGTCAATCGCGGGGAAAGAGTTCAAATACACCTTCCACTTGTTTCTGATGCTGGGGTCTTTCTGAAGAATGTACAGAGATGCAAACGAGCAGTTTAAACACTTTGAAACACGTTAAAGCGAATGTTTAGACGCGAACGTTCTTTTCACTCTTCCATTTGTGCTGTTGTCGACAGACACAAGTGCGCCGAAACTGAACTCGCATCTTTTTACTGTATCCAGTATAGACAGCATCAGTGAATATAATGAGTTCTATTTGCTTTTGATGTGACGTGACGCAATGCATTGAAGACAAATAAAGATAAAGAAAGACAAAGAAAGAGAAAGAAAGAAAGAAAAAGAAAGAAAGAAAGAAAGAAAGAAAGAAAGAAAGAAAGAAAGAAAGAAAGAAAGAAAGAAAGAAAAGGAAAACAAAAGTGGGGCGTGGGGGTCTAAAGATCCTGGGAGACATAGCTGCAGGGAAAGAGAGAGCGCAGACTAAAGGAAATGGAGAGGGAGTGAGGGAGACTTTGATGCAGCTGTGAAGGCATAATTTGATCTCCTATGCCACCAAAACTGAGACATGGGGCATGAAATATTTATTTGACCCAACAATCAGCAAAACCGGAGACGAACAAGAAATACAGGCAGACACTCGGTCTCTGAGAGGATGCCGCTGACTGTCAAAGAAATCTCTGCAATTTTTTTTTTTTTTTTTGCACCCATTTTTTTTTATTATTATGACTCATGACAAATTTGCAGAAGCTATGTTTTTCTGAAATTATATGTGTTTTGTATACTTTATGGAGGGCTTGTCCAGTCTTGTTAGAAAGATTAGAGTTCGCCTTAATTGGACGCAGTGATATTGAATAATTGAAGAGATATTTTACCTTGTGTGCATGTTTTGTGTGTGTATGTGTGTTCACCCACATACACTGTTCTCTGGGGGGTGTGTGTGTGTGTGTGTGTGTGTGTGTGTGTGTGTGTGTGTGTGTGTGTGTGTGTGTGTGTGTGTGTGTGTGTGTGTGTGCGCACTTAATCATTAATGATAGAATGTGTGTTTACACCCACTAAAGCCTTCCCGTGCCCTTAAAGATCTGAAGGTAATAACACCATCCATCACTTGTGTGTGTGTGTGTGTGTGTGTGTGTGTGTGTGTGTGTGTGTGTGTGAGAAAGTGAGAGAGAAACAAAAAGGGATAGTAGACTGGCGACTCAGCATACCCCTCTCCAGGCATTCTATATCTGTTTTTTAAAAAAGGAATATCACCACGTTGGGCATAATAAAATATTCAATTCTAAAGAGACCCCTAAAAATAAAGGATTTTATGTATGGGACTTGAATAAAGCAATACAATTTGCAGACACAGATTACCAAAAATATACTGTAAATGCTAAAAAAATCAACATTATCCACTTTACTCTTAAATGTGATTTTTTTTCTTTTCTTTTTTTTTGTAACAAGATGATGGGACACATTTTATAAAGTTGAAAGCGGTTAATTTAGGGATTATTTTTTCTTCTACTGAGAAATCTGTTCACTGAGCATCACTGAATATGACAGCTGTGTCTCTAAATTATTCATGAGAAGGAGTAGCATAATTCTTGTAAATATAATAATTCCATAATTTAAAAACAAAACAAAAAAAAGAAAGAAAGAAAAAGAAAGTTAATTGTGAGTTTATATTGCACAGTTCTGGGGGTGGGGGTGGGGAGGGGGTATAAACTTGCAGTTTGGGCTTTTTTTCCTCACAGTTGTGAGATATAAATTTGTGAGATAAAAAAGTTGCAATTTCTTTATTCTTTTTATTCACAAGCTTTGTGAATGTGTGTTTGCATAGTACAAAATTTTGAAGTAATCTTCGCTCACAAATTGACAGAGCTCTCCATAAATGAAACATATCTCTAAAATATTTGTGTTCAACACACGTTAATTTTTCAAAAGAGCTTTGAGAATTATGAATAGGTGGACTGGGATTTTTTTGAAACTGTTACTATACTATAGTCTCAGCATCACAACTGCCCTCCATCCTCACTGTGCGTGTTAACAAGTCCACCCACTTACATTTGCGAATCAAAAATAACAGCCTGAAAATGTATGCCAAATGCAAAAAGTGCATCCACATTTTTTTATTTATTTTTTTTTTCATGCAAAGTCAACTTTAAATTGCTAGGCCCACATTAAATTGAAGATACAAAATTTCCTGTGAGCATTTGTGGGCTGAATTGTAACCTAACAAAACAGCATATGTGTGAGTGATGATGATGGTGACTTTTGGACTTCAAAAAAAAAAAAAAAACTTTACAATAAGGTTTCTATTGTTATTATTAGTGAACCACATTAATTAAATAAAAAAGAACCACATTAATTAAATAGAATAAATGAACAATAATTCTGCAGCTTTTATTAATCTTAGTTAACATTTGCTAATACATTTTTTTAAGATAAAAAGTTGTTAACATCTGTTAACATTAAGTCTATTAATGACAACTCTCAGAAGATTTTTTAACATGGATATGACAATGTTAATGTATTTGGTCTTGGCAGAATAGATCTGCTATGCTGCGGCTGCTGATATTTCTGCTGCTGTTGATTATGCTGTTGTTGAAAATTAATGCTGCTGCTGCAGAGCAAGTATGCAGAACCTGATTTCACCAAATACAACATGTTCCTGGATCAACATCTTTGTTGATCCTGGAACAACATTCCAATCCACCAATCGGATCTGAGGGACAAGTATACAGTTTCCGTAAAGTTTAGGCTTTAGGGTTTGGTGCTTCTACATCTGTGTTATTCACCTATCATTTCTCTCTGATTTTGTAGGGATAACTTATGGTTAGGGTTAGGTTTAGGGGTAGGGACCAAATGGTGGTTAGGACTAAATTTTCAGACAAGAATGTTCGACAAAATATGTTGTGAATCTAGTGTTTGTGTGACAGACACTAGCGCACACAGACAGCCCGTGGCTCCACTGAGTTCTCTTTTGCGCTTGAACGGACAATTACACACAGAATTATGTCAAAATGTCCGCTTTGTTGAGTATCCTCGTAAGCACACTTAAATGAGTTAAATAAAGTCTTAAATGACCGTAAAGAGTTGTGAGAAAATATGATGCATGTCAGATCCCAAGTAGGGCTCGCTGCAGCCTGCGCTGGACATCCAACCCCGCCCACATCCAAGTGTGACATCAGAAGTCACGCCCAATACATCACCTCATGACTCCCCACTAAACCACTTAACTAAAAATCCCACCCTGCAGGTAATTTCATTGGTTACAGTGAAGGGTAGGTTTATGGATCAGTGTTGGGTGTAGGCAATCAATACTATGATTGACATGACCAATAAAATCTAAAGAAAAGGCTGCAGGGTGGCACAGGCCTGGCTTTTGACACTTGGATGTTTTGGGTAAAATTAACACATATAATAAAAACTTAAAAGGTGACCTATTATGCCTCTTTTTACAAGATGTAATATAAGTCTCAGGTGTCCCCAGAATGTGCCTGTGAAGTTTCAGCTCAAAATACCCCATGGATTTTTTATTACACCTTGTTTTAACTGCCTATTTTTGGGTGGAAAAAAAATGTGCTGATTTGGTGTGTGTTCCTTTAAATGCAAATGAACTCATGCTCAAATATGTTTGCCAACTATTAAAATGCTATCCACTAGTTCTTGTTATGATTTTAAATCTATATTTAACCTCAGCAGAATCTCAAAGTAAAAAGAGGTGCCAAAGTCAAATTTTGTAGTGGCTGTGCTTTAAAATTAAATTATTATAATCTTAATTCACAGATGAAGGATTTTGAAAGACTGATAGTAATCAGTATTGAATAGGCTACTACTGTAGTAGTTAAACCCTGCCTGGTTTAAATGTTTGAAAATGATTAACAGTTGAAAACATTGATTGGAAATTCCGAAAAGTAATCAAATGTAATCAGTTACATTACTTTAATAATTGAAATAGTTACGCTACTATTACATTTTAAATAGGGTAACTAGTAGGGCCCTATTTTAACAATCTAAGCACATGGTCTAAAGCGTACGGCGCAAGTGCACTTAGGGCGCCAAAAATGTGCCTGAACACACCTTGTTTTCAGACCAGTATGCCCATGGGCACAAATGCATTTGCTATTTAAACAACGTGGCGCAGGACATGAAAATGATAACTGTGTCAGGCTGAAAAACAAAAGCAAAAGCAAAAGCAAAAAACACTTGCGTCGCGCCTGGTGCCGCATTGCTCCAGGTGTATGATAGGGCCCGTAATCTGTAACCCATTACATTTCCAAAGTAACCTTCCCAACACTGTTAATGCATTAACTAATGTTAGCAAATGAGACCTTATTGTAAAGTGTTACCGGAGTTTGCCACCCCTGATATACACACATACATACACACTTGTAAGAACATGAAACATGTCTTAAAATAGATTTTACAAAGATTTCTTATCTTTTATCATCTCAACCTTTAATTATCTCAGGCATCCTTATTTGTCACATTTGTGTATATATTTTAATTTTGTGATACACAATTGTGAACTGCAGTATGCATTTGTGAGAAGTTTTCATACTGTTTAGATTCAGTTATAAATTAAATTTAAAATAAACAAAATGATTTAATTTTGAGTACTTGAGAACTTGTGCTATGAATATCCCATAGTTTACAACATTTGTGCCACATAAAGAAATAACATCTTCAATGAGGATTATGGATTCGTGTCTTATTTCAGTGTATGTCTTATTGTGCATCTTGGTAGATCAAAGTACCGTTGCACTGATTTTAAGTCAGAGCACGACTGGCAGGCTCTTTTAACTTCCGTAGAAACGGATTTCCTGAACTGCATCTACAGCTTGTCTTTGCAGATTTACATGCTCCATCTGTACCAAGCATTACAAGCATCCATACTCATGCTCTCCTTTTATACAGATCATCTGGGCACTTCTTGTTTTCTGTATTAAGCAGGTAGAAATATTATAATGTCACTGTTGCAGACAACCGCCCCTGTGTTGATGCCTTGTTTAGCACCTTGGGTGATAAAATATTGTTGACACTTTTCTTTAAAGTATGAATACAGCAGAGAGCCCTAACGCTGAATGCTTTGTATAAATTTACAGCAGTCTTTCACTGTATTAATATACTTTTATAGAACTGCTGATTGTGTTATGTTTACATAACAGTTCGTGACATTAAAATTGAATTTTAAAAATAACCTTGTACAATGCCTTCTTATAACAAGACAAATTTTAAATGGATAAAGTCTGATGTGAAGCAGTTTTATGCTACCTAGTTTTAAGTTCTGGGGAGAATTAGAAATCACAATTATGATATAATGTGCATTTAAGTGTTTTTTTCTGAAGGAAACTGGAAACTTTTTTGCCATTGTCATTTAAGCACTGATGCAGCCAAATGAAGAGCAAAAGACTTGGATTTGTTGCGTAATTGATGATTATTAAAGGTGCCCTCGAATGAAAAATTGAATTTATCTTGGCATAGTTAAATAACAAGAGTTCAGTACATGGAAATGACATACAGTGAGTCTCAAACTCCATTGTTTCCTCCTTCTTATGTAAATCTCATTTGTTTAAAAGACCTCCGGAAAACAGGCGAATCTCAACATAACACCGACTGTTACGTAACAGTCGGGGTGTACGCCCCCAATATTTGCATATGCCAGCCCACGTTCCCAACATTATCATTATGAAAGGCATTAGACAAGGGAAGGACATCTGGATCTGTGCACAGCTGAATCATCAGACTAGGTAAGCAAGCAAGAACAACAGCGAAAAATGGCAGATGGAGCAATAATAACTGACATGATCCATGATATCATGATATTTTTAGTGATATTTGTAAATTGTCTTTCTAAATGTTTCGTTAGCATGTTGCTAATGTACTCTTAAATGTGGTTAAAGTTACCATCGTTTCTTACTGTATTCACGGAGACAAGAGCCGTCGCTATTTTCATTTTTAAACACTTGCAGTCTGTATAATGCATAAACACAACTTCATTCTTTATAAATCTCTCCAACAGTGTGTAATGTTAGCTTTAGCCACGCAGCATAGCCTCAAACTCATTCAGAATCAATGTAAACAATATAACAGTATACAATACTCACATAATCCGACGCATGCATGACGAACACTTTGTAAAGATCCATTTTGAGGGTTATATTAGCTGTGTAAACTTTGTTAAGGCACTGTTTAAGGCAAGCGCGAGCACTGTGGGTGGAGAGCACGGGATTTAAAGGGGCCACAGCATAAATCGGCGCGTTTATAATGATGCCCCAAAATAGGCAGTTAAAAAAATTAATAAAAAAAAATCTATGGGGTATTTTGAGCTGAAACTTCACAGACACATTCAGGGGACACCTTAGACTTATATTACATCTTTTAAAAACATAATCTAGGGCACCTTTAAAGAGGTAGTTCACCCAAAAATGAAAATTCTGTCATCATTTAATCACATGCAAGTTATTCCAAACCTGTATGAATTTCTTTCTTCTGCTGAGCATAAACAAAGATATTTTGAAGAATGTCAGTAACCAAACAGTTGATGGGGCCTCATTGACTTCAATATATATATATATATATATATATATATATATATATATATATATATATATATATATATATACAGTACTGTGCAAAAGTCTTAGGCACGTCAGTATTTTCACCCCCCAAAAAAGGTTTTAAGCCAGTTATTTATATCTTTTGCTGTAGTGTGTCAATAGGAAATATCCGTTCACATTTCCAAACATTCATTTTGCCATTAATTGTAATAATCCAGTGAGATTTTTGAATACACTATAAGACTGATAACAGCCATTGCTCCACATGGAGATCAGAGCTATATATATATATATATATATATATATATATATATATATATATATATATATATATATATATATATATATATATATATATATATATATATATATATATATATATATATATATATATTTCCATACTATGGAAGTCAAGAAAGAAATTCATACAGATTTGGAACAACTTGAGGCTGATTAAATAATGACAGAACTTTCATTTTGGATGAACTACTGTATCCCTTTAATGTATTTTCTCATTCTTGTGCTGCACTGAGAATTACAGTATGGGAGATGTGTTCATATAAAGGCGTACATGTCTTAAAGGAACTTTCTGGGTTATTTTCATCTTAAAGGGACTGTTCATCCAAAAATGACAATTCTATCATCATTTACTCACTCTCACATTGTTCCAAACCCGTATGAATTTCTTTCTTGTGCTGAACACAAAAGGAGATGTTAGGCAGAATGACAACCCCAGTCATCACTTACTTTCATTGTATTGAAAACAGACACAATCAAAGTGAATGGTGACTGAGGCTGTCAGTCCTCAACATTATGCCAGAGATCTCCTTTTGGTTTACACGTTAAAATGAAAGTATGTCATGCCGTTTTGGAACGACATGAGAGTGAGTACAGTAAATGATGACAGTACTTTCATTTTCGGGTGAACTATTTCTTTAATGTCTTCCTTTTCAAGCCTGTTGCCTCATAAACCAACTAAATCAGTTGTATTTTCTAGCACACATCATCACTATTCTTCATTAGCTAACTAAATTGTAGCTAATCAATTTCACAATTACACTTTAATTCTGACCATTAACCATTAGCTTTCGACTTGAACCTTCAATTGATGAACCCACAATCTGCAAATTCGAGGATCAATAAAAATTCTTGGTTTCCCCCCGGTAATTGTGACATTGCTTGCACCTAGTAAACACACATACCAATATGAAGGCAGCATTTCTAGCATATTTCAACTAACCTTAGTATAGGTTCTTGGTGAGGTGTTACTGCAAGGAAGTGTTGCTGAGTGTGGCTCTTATACCTCATTTAATCATCATCATCATCATCATCACCATTGTTATTGTCACACTGAATCTATCTGAAGCCATCTTAAAAGCATTCTCACTAAGCACAGATTGGTTTTTAAGTGTTTAAAAAGACATCACCTGTTACGTTCTGTCTATGTTTACTTGTTAGCTTAGCAGATTGTCTAAAATCTGCAGTGCTGAAAAAAAGCATCATTATCATTTTCAAAAGCCTTCCTATATGGCTGAATTAAGCTTTTTTTATAGACTGAGGAACCAGTAATGCATTTTCTCTCTCATAAACACACAAATAGATGCACACACATACTGTACAAATGTGTAATTACAGTATCTTGCAAATATTCTGGGTTAACCTGGGTTAAGACTTTTTTTCTCTCAATTACAGTTTCACTGGGAATTTATTGTATTGTTTGTTTGTGTTAGAACTATTAATGTTAAAGGTTTTCTGTTTTATTGAATAATTCACTCAAACGGAAAATTCTTTCATCATATACTCACCCTTCAGATTGTGTGCTGTATTTAAAATTTCATACAATAACTTTGTGTGACAAAGAGACTGAAAATCATGATCCACAAAATAGGAAACACATTTACAGTAACACATTGCCGTGCAAGCCTAGTTTAAAGTTTAAAGGCAGAAATATGAAGGTTGTATTTTTTGTTAAATACTATTAATTTTTTAGTACAGAAAACTTTACTTTCCTACTTGGAGAAGCTTGCACTACAAATGTAATTTCTAAGATACTAAGCTAAAATAATTGTATTTCATGAGCTGGTTGTGATATGAGCTGAAATAGTTTTTTTCAGAGAATTTTGCACATGCAGGATTTATAAGTAAATCACAGCAGTCTCATGCTAACATATGTAAAGTGTTATGATTATACTGTACTTTCAAAAAGTTGTTATATTTGCATATTTGAAATGTTTCTTTGCAGTGTGGCTCGCATGTCTGCTAGGCTATCATTGTAAGTGCATTTACTGTAAATGAGGTACGATTGAAAATTATTGTCTGTGGTAAACGACGGCATGGCACAAATGCCCTGAAAATATTCTTTTGAAGTTATGCTGTGGGCCATGGCTATGGGTGAACAGTGCCCATCCAAAAGAAAAATAACTATTTTAGCTTACATTAACTTAAACATTTATTAATGGTATTTTGAAAGTGTAGAAAGTAAATAATGTGTTTTACAGTAAAGAGTACATAGAAGAGGTGCTGTCAGGAACCTTCAGCCCTGCATATAATAACGTTATAACGTTAAGTTTTGCATACCTATTTTTGTTAAACGAAAACACAACCTGTTACCTGTCAGTGTCCCAGTGATGGGACACTTTGCACACTTTATTTTTTGCCCTTTTCCCCATCACATATTCTAGTAATCAATAGGTATCAATCAATAGGTTTAGTAATCATTAGGTATCATTCGAAAGCTTAAACACTCAAAATTCATCCTGTGAAAAGTCATCCCATTTTGAAATTGCTTAACCATAGAAACTGTACTTTAAATCCATTTAACAGGCTCAATTTTTGTAATATCAACTTCAAATGTGGAACTTTGGTTGATATTTGGACATATGGCATTTGTTTAGACATAGCAGAGTCAAAATTATTTTGTAAAATATATCTAGTTCAGTCATGAAGCTCTAGAGGGCGCAGAATGATAGGTCCTTTACATGCAGTCTACAAGCAATCACATCATTACCACATGGTACAAGCTGATTGGCCTCTGCTGATCCTGCAGCCAATGAGATTGCTTACTCAAAATTTAAATAGTCTAGTTCATTGTTTGCTGTAAGCTAGTCCTGCAGTGTGCTATCAGTTCCTCTGAAACCCTCCACCTCCCCAGCTCCACCTGCCTAGATCTGCTATGGGATTTATGCATGTCTGTTTTTGCAGCATCAGCATATCTTACATGCTCACAGCAGCGTGTCTGTGTATAATAATACACAGTATTGTATATTAATAATGAGCCGGCATTCGGACGTAAACAAGGAAGCTTTGCAATGCATTCACTATGTATGACAATGGTTCAAATTGTTGAATAAAGTTGTTATTTTTATTTTGTTTTCGCACAAACATTATTCTCGTCGCTTCATAACATTAAGGTTGAACCACTGCAGTCACGTTGACTGTTTTTTCAACTACTTTTCTGTGTGTCAAAAGGTGAAATGACGTTGCCTATGTGTGGATCAGATACCCTCAGATTTCATCAAAAATATCTTAATTTGTGTTCCAAAGAGGAATGAAGGTCTTACGGGTTTGGAATGAGATGAGGGTGAGTACTTAATGACAGAAATTTCATTTTTGGGTGAACTAACCCTTTAAGCCCGATTTGCACCCCCGAGCGATCAGAGGGTGCAGGGCACAATTTTTGTCCAAAACATCCTTTATTGTGTGGTGTCATTACGATTATTTAACTGCTCCCAATCGAGACGGAGCATCCCCGATCTCAAATCAAACATGTTTGATATTTACGACTCTTGATTGGGCTGCTTCTGACTTGATACCCGCAATAGCCAATGAGAGTAAGTAAGCGTCACCTACTGGATGTTGCTTGCTTCTATAGCTGAATCTTGGTGGCCACAAACATGCCACGAAAATGGAGTATTGAAACAGAAGATCACCAATATATATATATATATTTTTTTTTTCTATTTTGTTTTTAACTGTATAGCAGAACATGTGGCAGGGGAGCCAGCTGACAACGTCGATTGTCCTCCATTTGTTTTTCTCTTTAAGTCATGTTTGGTGAGATTATTAAGTTTGGTCATTATGTCTGTGGTCTCCCACAGTTTTAAAATCAGTTAAGATTTGAAAATTGTCTAGTGTGTCCCAGGCCTTAGCAGATCTTGTTCACCAAGACCAAATGCATTAACATTGCCATATTCAATAACAAGCTAAAACTATTCTAAGAATTGTCATGATTTAAATATATTTTGTATATATAAAAAAAAGTTTTATTTGCTTACAGTAAACTTAAACTTCTATAACTTCTTTACACTTCCATTGTTTGAAGTACTTCAGTTCTGCAATAATCTGCTGAGTGTCTGTATTAATTTCAGATCAATGCTCAAAAAAGGGGGTGACAGGTTTTCCCTGGAAAAAATTAATTAGAATTTTATTTCTTCTCATACAGGCTTTAGTATTCAAATGACCATCCCAAGTTGTCATCCTAGAAACACCACTGTTTTAAAAAGAATTATTTTAGTTACTGAAATAAGTTGATTGTGATGGGACTGAAGTAGTCCTAAAGCTATTCATTACATTTAAGAGCACTTCAGGACTCGAAGATCTCAAGTTTTATTTCCACTATAACATCATGTAATTGCACTTCTTTGTATTTTCATAAGCCCCCTGCTTGCTTTTGCACTTTGAGAACCCCCAGTCAATTTTTCTCCTGTTTCTTTATGTTAAAGGTGGTTATAAAGGATTTTAAGCCTTAATATTTTTTTTTGTTTTCTTTTATTTGGTATTAAGCTTTCAAACAAGAAGCTTTGCTATAATTTCTATCAGTTGTATTGCTTAATATGATCTGTCTTTCTTCTTCCACAGGGTTTCTCAATTCAGTCTGCATTTCCATTGTATAAATGTGAGTAAATTGTCTGTTCTGATGCTTTAATTTTGAAATGTAACTATGGAAACCACTTTAACTAAAAGTAAGAGAGCTAAAATTGTACTCCTCCCCAGTTGTTTACACATTGGATAAAAGTTCAGAGTAGAATCCCTATAGGTTTTAATTATAGATGATTCTTTTTTGACTCAGATGGTGTCTTTGGGGTTTATGTGACATTCCCATTAGAAAAGAGGCATTACATCCATGGTTACCTTGGTAAAATAAGGACTAAGACAGAATCAGCCACAGATTGTATGGATACGCTCACTGACAGATTGCATGTTGAAGAGACTGTAAATAAACTAGCAACTGACAGTGTAGAGGAAGTAGTGAAAATGCCTCATAAACTATCCTGGTATCATTGTTATTATTAAGTTATTAATACGTAACATTTACAGGTACAAAAGGTGAGAGCTAAGAAAAGTTTGATATCACTGCCGAAAAATGTGTAGTAAAGCTTCTTGTGGCGGTATGGTGGGAAATAGGGATGGGCGTATCGATTTGAAGTATCGAAACTGACGTTGAGTATCGAAAGTATCGATAATCTGCTCATCTGAACATGTTGCAAGTCGAACCAATCAATCACAGAAAGCGTTCACTTACTGCCGACACTATTCCAACAGGGCTCCGTTTATTATCGTAAGAAACCATTGTTGCTTTTGGGAAATGCAGCCCAGAACAATGCTTAACAGAAGACAGAAAAACATAATATGTTTGAGTTATTTCACAATAAACAAAATGAAATAGTAGCCTACATTGTTTGTGTAATTACATTTATTTAAATTGAACGTTAAAAGTTCATATTGATGTTCTATTCTGTAACTAATATTGATACACTAATATTGATCAGAATACAAAGGTTGCATTTTATGGGTGCAACAGCCTGTCCCTGGCAGTCCCTTATGAAAATGAACCATTACTACAGTGACCATAGTTCAGCTAGGCCTATAGTATTTGTAGATTTCCATGGTTACCATTTCAAGTAAACATTTTAACCACATGTAAACAAAAATATAGTCTAATAAATTGCAATTAAGGCATACTGAATGTTAAAATACCTTTCAAATATAATGTTAAGTGGATATCATTACCTATTTTACTCAATTCAATTAAATTTTAGTTCAATAATTTAAGAAATTTTAAAATCTATAAATTCGTATCGGTATAAATATCAGTGATATTGGCCTTGAAAGTATCGGTATCGTATCGAAATCAAAAAAAGTAGTATCGCCCATCCCTATAGTGGGAAATCGAATCCCCCCAGGAATCAGATCTCCTTTAGGACCCTGATTGATCCTATTGGTTCAACGGACATGTAATGGGTACCATTTTTAGCGCCTGATTATAGTTCCTGCAAAAATCATGATTTATATTGTTTTAAATGCGTTATGATGACCATTAATGTATTTTAAATTACATCGTTCATATACTAGTATATAACTGAGGCTATAGGTAGTGAAATTTCTCATGACAGCGGCAATTTTTGAATTTATAGACCTTATGCGCCAGAGAAACAAGCGTGCAGCCATTTTTGTAGATATTGACTGAGCATCAGTTGTACATTCGTTATTGTGGTGCATTATGGGATTGAATGAGTGCACTCGATAAAGTCCACTACAAACGGCTGTCACTTAGTGTGCTATTTAAGGGTATGGTGGTAATTTCAGACACAGCCATCAATATGTATTTTATGGTTCTATTGTCAAGTCACAGCATATGACTATACTGAAGAAAAGGACTTTTGTGTTCCACGGAAGAAAATAAAAAATGATAAATAATGGTTAAACGATTGCACAAATGCTTTTCATTTTAAGGTTTTAAAGTGTAGTTTTATTTAACATTGAGCAATCCTTATAAACGAGTTTACAGCAAAAAGTCACAGAACAGAGCAAATGTTATCATTCAGTAGATGAGTAAACTGCATTTAATGAATGTGACTGAAAACATAATATCATTGATATGGCAAACGAATACGATAGAATCAAGATATTAATGCCATGATTTTAATATGCATTAATAAGGATTTGTACACATTTGTACTGTAAAGTTGTTCATATGTAAATAATTTATGTTTTAGTGCTGTCAACACATCAATTGTACATTTCAGTATGGAAACTTAAGTAAATGTAATACATGAGCATCAGCAACATATTCTTGATTAATTGGCTTTAAAGGGTTAGTTCACACAAAAATGAAAATTCTGTCATTTATTACTTACCCTCATGCCATTCCACACCCGTAAGACCTTCGTTAATCTTCTGAACACAAATTAAGATATTTTAGTTGAAATCCGATGGCTCCGTGAGGCCTTAGGGAGCAATGACATTTCCTCTCTCAAGATCCATAAATGTACTAAAAACATATTTAAATTAGTTCATGTGAGTACAGTGGTTCAATATTAATAGTATAAAGCGACGAGAATATTTTTGGTGTGCCAAAAAAACTAAATAAAGACTTATTTAGTGATGGTCAATTTCAAAACACTGCTTCAGGAAGCATCGGAGCGTTAGGAATCAGCGTATCAAAACATGATTCGTATCGCGTCAAACCGCCAAACTGCTGAAATCACGTGACTTTGGTGCTCCGAACGGCTGATTCGAACCGCTGATTCATTATGCTCCGATGCTTCCTGAAGCAGTGTTTTGAAATAGGCCATCACTATATAAGTTGTTATATTTTTTTTTTGGCGCACCAAAAATATTCTTGTCGCTTTATAATATTAATATTGAACCACTGTACTCGCATGAACTGATTTAGATGTGTTTTTAGTACCTTTATGGATCTTGAGAGAGGAAATGTCATTGCTGGCTATGGAGGCCTCACGGAGCCATCGGATTTCAACTAAAATATCTTAATTTGTGTTCCAAAGATTAACAAAGGTCTTACGGGTGTGGAACGGCATGAGGTTAAGTAATAAATGACATAATTTTTATTTTTTTGAGTGAACTAACCCTTTAAAGCTGCTGTAGGGAGTTTTTAGAAAACATTGACTTAGCCTGAAAATTTGAACAAGCACAACTCACAGGTCACTCCCCTCAACAATATGATTTACACTGACTATGGCCTGCCCATACTTTGACTACAAACTTGGTCCTCAAAACATTACGAATTTTGCAATACATGTAATGTAAATATATGACGTTGCACTATTTATATAAGTAATAAATAGCTAGTATGATAATATAACGGTAACTAACGTTACAGTATGCAAGTAATTATTCTATCGATATGTAATGCTAAATAAGGTTTGCTAGTACATTATTTCAGCAACATGACAAGCCAGTGAATTAGTAGGTTTCAATAGTTGCTTTGCACAGTGCGTGACATTTTATCTGTATGTTATGCGGCTAGAGTTTTGACACCGAGTCAATGGGCTCTGACGAGGAATTCACACCCACAGCGACTTCGAGGAGAAGAGGAAGCATCAGGCAGGGGACGGGCAGGCCTGTTTTGAAATGATCTTAGTTGTGTAACGTTAGTTCTTAAAAAATGAAACAAATCAAGCAGGGATACTTACTTGTCAAGCAGAAATGTGGCTAACTCTGCATCGGTTTTTAATCCTTTCAGGACACGTAGCTCCCTCCACCTCGGAAAAGCCGCTCCGATATTTACCCTCGTTTTATTTCAGGCTCTAATTCTTTCTTTCTGGCTTTTTTATCATCGTCATCTGTCTTTTTCCGTTTACCCGTCGTTATTTTATGAGCAGGTGCAACTCGAGGAATTGGCAGTTTGGATTGTTTGTCCGCCATAAGCAAAGCTGCGGCACACCGGTAATCTTGAATTTGACGCCTGTACGCGCTGGCGCTGTGCATGAGAGGAGTGTGATCAGCGCGCACGCGAGCTTGATTGACACTGCTAAGACACTCCTCCTGGCTCTGATTGGTTGTTTCTTACCGGGAGCGGTGTATTTCTGCAAATGGCAATAGGACCACTTGGAGGAGCCAGAGGAGTTAGATTTTTTCACAGATTATCTGTCTCATATTCTACTGTCAGGACATAATGACAGGTTTAACAAATATGTAAAAAATACATTTTTACAAAAGTTACCTACTGCAGCTTTAAGAAAACTACTAGGAGGTAGAAAAAAAAGTGCAACACTGAAGAATATTATGAAATTCCATGCAAACGTTATTTTTACAATGCTGAAAACAAACATATCATCATAAAAACAAAGTACAAAAGCACAGTGAACTAATTGGTGCTCCCAATACATAGGCAATTCCCCCAGCTCATTTTACATGTTTAAAATTCATGTCCTCACTCCACGCATCAGTTAGAAAATGCAAGATTGCACAGTGGTGGGAGTTTGAGTCACGCACCTGAGAGAACGCATTTTTGATGGCCACAGCATTAGTGGAGTAATAATGCAAATTACATATGCTACTAGCAATTTGTAACTCATAACTAAACCCCAGACCACCCCCCACAAAAATCACTACTTGTCAGTGAAAAAGAATATATTTATCTACCGTCCTGCTGTACCTTTCTTCCTTTTAGGGCGATGCTTTTGACTACTTCTTGGATGATGAAGAAACAGATAAAGAATGCACTATATTTTATTTATACCCAGGATAAATATTAGATTACTTATTCTTGTCAGTGAAAAAAAAAAAAAATGTATTTATCTATCTAGCTACCTTCCTGCTGTACCTTTCTTTCTTTTAGGTTGATGCTTTTGACTACTTCTTGGATGATGAAGATAAAGAATGCACTATTTATTTTTTAAGATACATTCAATATTATCGCTGTATATTTTGGAGACATGTTTTGTGCTGTCTTTTCTCACATGCTTTAAATAGAGGAGGTGTATGCAGTCTCATAGCCAATGGTGCTATTCGAGTCTGTTCTTTAGATGATAAAGTTTCACCGGTGGTTTGTATGCTAACTAGATTTACGCGTTGACGTGATGGGATAAATATGGAGGGTGCTCACGGGACACGAACGCTGAATCCACTCCCCCGCCCACTTCGACTGGGCGATTGATTGCAGAAGCGAAATCAAAACGCGCGCGGTGGAACAACAGAGGGCGCGAGACGCAGAGCATAGGCTATATCACGCACGTGTGGTGACGCCGGTGGAATGTTAACCAGCCCCGGTGCAGCAGCATCAGGAGAGCCGTGCCGAGGTCTGATGCTGCTCCTCCGCTCGCAACCTCCTCTGCTATGACCAAACGAACTGAGATTGACCAGGGAAACCCTCCTGCGTTAATCTCAGATCATCCCAACCCACGAATTAAACGCATGATTGAGATTAAAGACACGGGATGGAGAGTATAGACGGAGAAGGGCTGCTCCTTTTGTTGTGTGACTGTAGTATTACGTTCAGTCAGTGCTGCATTGCGCTCGCGCATCCGCGTGGCTACGGGGCAGCCCGTGCTGGGACCGGAGAGAGTGTGTGCGATACATGCTCATTGTTCACAGGATGAGCGAAAGGCAGTGCCGCATTCAGACAATGAAAACACTTCTTCGTGATTCAGAGACGTAACAACAAAACCAATAAGATAATAACAATAATATAGATAGACTAATAGTAAATTAAGCTATTTAACCTAAGTGGTCCATTATGGCAAAAAGAAAAACGCCTAGATCTATCTCTCTATCTATCTTGCACACTACACTTACAATATAGTGAACAATATTACACTTTGAAGTTTTTATTTCACAGTTGAATCTCCTATTTAAAGAATAATTTGGAGGCCAAATACCTTCACCACTAACCTTACAACCTTTATATCATCGTGTTCAACTTGATCATAGCAGTAATGAAAGAAGGATCAAACCTGAACACACTGACTGTAAACAACCAAATATCCAAAGCATTTCTTCATATGTTCTTGTGAAGGCCATATGCCTATAGATAAGAAATGCCAGGTCCATTGTAAAAAGACCCCAGTGACCCCCAGACATTCTGTCTGTTTCCTATAAAACAGCTTCTAACCACAGGCTATAAGATTGTTAAACACAACAGCATGTCTCTCTGGAATTGCACTAGCATACTTGTATACAAAATAGCTTTAAATGGTTGTTATGGTTGCTTTATTTCTTTTTGTTTGTATGTACACACATACACCTCTTTAAATACTATATATTAATGCTATAGATTTTTTTTTGAATTTATTACAACCTTCTTTTACTTTTCTCTTTTAACTTTTTTTTTTTTTACTGTATTTTCTTCATATTAATTATTTAAATGTAAACTATTTATTTTAATTGGTTTTTGTAGAAAAATACATTTGATTGTCAATAAGTACTGCTTTTGCTGTGTTGATAAACATTTTAAAAATGACACGGACACATACGAGATGTTTAATTTTAAATTTCCGTTCATATTTAGGACAGTATTCTGGAAATTATTTTGATTTAATTAGTTGTTCTGTTTTTACACAAGTGCTTAATTGGACTTGTCTAGTTGTATCAGTGTATTTTTTCGCTTCTGAGGTATTTTGTTTTGTGGTCGTATGCAAACACACCCCCTGTATTTGCGCGTTTAGACTGGTTAAAAGGAACGCGCGAGCTCCTTCGAGACACTCTCGGTCTCCCGTTTCATCTGAACGGTCGAGTTACGTAGCGAGGGAAGTGTTGCAGTGAACGGAGGGGGAAGAGAGAGGGAGAGGTTGAGAGAGAGAGGGAGAGACTGCAGCATCATTTGAGGGACGTTCACATGCAGTGCAGTAGAACGTGCAGGTGAGGGGAGGAGGAGAATGCGGGACTTTTTCCTCAAACACTTCACACACATCCACTACGGACTCCGGAGGAATTACTAAAGGCTTTTGTTGCTACTTCTCTATCCTGCTCTCCACCTTTCCATAAGTGGCTAATTTACGTGCTCTGAAAAGTCGAACTGAAAAGCTTTTCTCTTTGTCAAGTTCACCGTAAAGGAATCTATAAGAGCTTGGCACGCGCGCGTAAGACTGCGGGGAAAGATTTCCAATTTCCCTCTCGCTGTGTTTAAGGTAAGAGAATATATAATATCGGGGAAAGACTTTAAAAATCACTTTGGCTTATTCCCAGCCAGTGGCGAAAGCTCTGGGATGCGAATGTGAGAGCTGAATTCACAGACAGATCTCTTTTGTGTTCTACTGCATTGCAGTTTAAAACAGTGAAAGCGCGAGAGGAGCCCGCGCTCCGCAGCATCTCAATGAGCCGGACAAAGTCATTTAAACTGCTCAAATTTGACTCTCGTCTACTCCTAAAAGGCACAAAGGACCATTCTTGTCCGTAAAAGAGCTCTAAAGACTTATCGCCAATGCCGAGCTCTTCACAAAGTGGATGTTTTATTTTACCGTGTTGAAAACGTGACTGGGGAACTAAAAGACTGTCGGAGAAAATAAGATTTTGCCAAAGGAAGCGTTTATAGAAATTATTCGGTGGCGAGTCTGTCTTGGACCGGAGGAAGCTGCAGATAGAGAGTGAACGAGAGAGAGAAAGAGAAAGAGAGAGAGAGTCATGGGGAGCAGGAGCGTTGGCGCAGTGCACTCCGCGCGCTGCTACCTCGTGCTTATCCTGCAGCTGCTGACTCAGCTCCCGCGCGCCAATTCAGTACTGCGCTACCGCGTGGCGGAAGAGGGGCCGGCCGATGTGCACATTGGGAACGTGGCTTCAGACCTGGGGCTGTCCACCTCTGGGATTGGGACTGGTGATGTCACTTTTGCTTTGGAATCTGGCTCTGAATACTTCAAAATTGACAACGTCACCGGAGAGCTTACTACAGGCAGCAGGAGGATTGACAGAGAGAAGCTGCCGCAGTGTCAGATGATATTTGACGAGAACGAGTGCTTTTTGAACTTTGAAGTCTCAGTCATAGGTCCCCTGCAGAGTTGGGTGGATCTGTTTGATGGCCGTATTGTAGTCACAGACATCAATGACAACACCCCCTCTTTCCCTTCACCAGTACTAACTCTATCTGTTGAGGAGAATCGCCCAATCGGCACTCTCTATCTCCTTCCCACAGCCACAGACCGCGATTTTGGTCGCAACGGCATTGATCGCTATGAGCTTATCCAGGACAGTAGAGATGGGGGGTCATCTTTGCGGCGACCTCCGAATGGCCCAACAAACGGGAACGGTGGTGACCGTAGGAGAGGGTCAGAAACAGGGTCGGGACCTGCCAGCAGGAGCAGCGTGTTTGAACTGCAAGTTGCCGACACACCTGAAGGACAGAAACAACCTCAGCTGATCGTGAAAGGGCCTCTGGACCGAGAAGCACGGGATTCTTATGAACTCGTGCTACGCGTTCGTGATGGCGGCAACCCATCCCGCTCCTCACAAGCTCTGTTACGCGTGTCCATCACAGACATCAACGACAACAGTCCACGCTTTGAGAGAGCAGTGTATGAAGCAGAAATGGCAGAAAACGCCCCACCTGGCACACCTGTCTTGCAGGTGCGTGCCACAGATCGTGACGTCGGCGTGAACGGGCAGGTTGAGTATGTGTTTGGAGCAGCGACGGAATCAGTGCGGCGCCTCCTGAGGTTGGATGAGGCATCAGGTTGGCTGAGTGTTCTGCATCGTATAGACCGTGAGGAAGTTGCCCAACTACGTTTCACCATCACAGCCCGTGACCGTGGCCAACCACCCCGCACTGACCGCACTACAGTCGTTCTCAATGTAAGGGATGAAAATGACAACGTACCCATAGTGGAAATTCGGAAAATTGGACGAATCCTCGTTCGGGATGGCGCTGCAATGGTTCCAGAGAATGTATTGGTGGACACACCAGTAGCGTTAGTGCAGGTGTCAGACCGCGACCAAGGAGAGAATGGTGCGGTTACCTGCACTGTGGTTGGGGATGTTCCATTCACATTGAAACCGGCAGGTGAGACAGCTCTAGCACCACCACCAGCCACGGATGATGCCTTTGAACGAAACAAAAAGAAATATTTTCTCCACACCTCAGCACTTTTGGATTATGAAGCTATTCGTGAGTATAGCGTCACTATCGTGGCGGTGGACTCCGGTAGCCCCAGCCTCTCAAGTAATAGTTCCCTTCTGGTGCGAGTGGTTGACATAAACGACCATGCTCCCACTTTTGCCCAAAGCTTAGTGGAAGTACATTTTGCAGAGAATAATGCCCCAGGAGAAAGAGTGGTCACTGTAGTGGCGGCTGATGCAGACAGTGGCAAGAATGCAGAAATTGCATACTCACTGGACCCATCTGTTAATGGAGCTTTTTACATTGATGCCGATAATGGTGATATTCGTGCCACTGGGACACTAGATAGAGAGCAGAGGGAACGCTATGAATTTCGCGTGATAGCTCGGGATAAGGGCACCCCGTCTCTGCAGGGCTCTGCTACCGTCGTCGTCCAGGTCACGGACAGAAACGACAATGCCCCCAAATTTGTCCAGGAAGTCTTCACATTCTATGTCAAAGAGAACCTGCTCACCAATAGCCCCGTCGGCATGGTTACTGTTACCGATGCAGATGAAGGCGAGAATGCAGAGTTGAGTCTTTTTGTTGAGCACGATGAAGAGGAGGGTGGAGAGGAGGGCAAAGAGGGGAAGCAAGAAGTTTTCTCCATTGAAAATAACACTGGAACCATTTTCTCCTCTGCATCCTTTGACAGAGAACGACGTAACGCATATTCATTCCGCGTGCGTGCTGTTGATGGCGGAGAACCGCCACGGTCTGCCACCGCCACCGTCTCCCTGTTTGTCACTGATGAAAATGACAACGCGCCATCCATCACATCACCCGCTAATGAATCATATACCCTACTGCCACCCGCTAGCGGGGCCCGCACTGTAGTCCGCACAGTCACAGCCTCTGATGGTGATACAGGGTCTAATGCCGATCTCCGCTATGCTCTGGTAGGCGGAAACCCTTTTCGTCTGTTTGAGATTGGCTCTAGTAGTGGGGTCATAACCTTGGCAGAGCCCCTGGAGAGAAGACACAGGGGTCTGCACCGCTTGGTGGTCCGGGTCAATGACAGTGGCGTGCCTTCCCTTTGTGCCACAGCACTGGTGCATGTCTTCATCAATGAGAGCTTGGCCAATGCTACGCTAGTGGATGCACAGGTGAGACACATCAGTGCAGCATGCTGTTCGAAAAAACACAAACAGAGTGTAATTCAATATAGAGAAACAATAACAGTTTGTGCTGTTGAACAACGAGCCAGTGTAGAACAGAGCCAAATAAGTACAATTAAAGTGAAAAAGATTTAAATTGAAAGGAGTCATTTTATTAGACATGAGAGGATGGAGCAAGTGAACTGCAGTCAGAAACTTACTGATAACTTTGCACAACTAGGAAATCCTAGCACAAAATAGCACTTAAAAAAAAAAATTTTTGCTCTTTATAAATATTCATGCATCAAATTGCTGTTGACCCACATTGGATATTGGATAGAAGGAAACACACACAAATACAAAGATGAAAGATTCACAAACACACTCGCATACACACACACAGTCACACTTGCCTGCGCAGAATAACTATGATTGAATATCCAAGCCTTGACATGATAATTGAGAAGTCTGGGCCTTGCAGTGGGGATGAATGTGTATGCGTGCATGTGGTTCAGCAGACATAGCTGTAAAATGAGGATGCAGTTATCAAAGGGCACACACACCATTTATGACTTTCCATTTTTGCTCTCTCTCTCTCTTTCTCTCTCCTTCTGTCTCTCTTTCATTCAGGTGGCCCGCAGCCTTGCAATCCCCCTCTATATGGATATTGCAGGTGACCCAGACAGCGAGAGAGCTCTGGGTAAACAACGCCTGAGTGTTGCCATCGGTGTCCTGGCTGGGGCTGCTGCCGTTATTCTGGTGATCCTTTTGGTTGTGACAGCACGACAGTGTGGGGTGCAGGGTAAAAACGGCTATGAGGCTGGCAAGAAAGAGCCAGAAGAGGACTTTTTCAGTCCACAGCCTCCCCCTCTACAAGCCCAGGCCTCCCAAAATGAACGTGGGCGCAAACCACGCAGAGACAAGCGTAATAACGGTACTGCCAAATCTGAGCGTTCTTTATACAGTGGAATTATGACGGTGAATGGCTGCAGACGTGGGGGAGGTGATGAAGAAGAGGAGGATGAAGAGGCAAGCAGTGCTAGTGAGAGGATTGCTGCGCGTTATTGTGCAGCTGCTAATGGAGACCCCAGCAGCCCAAGATTAGGCTCGCGACGTCACCAATCAAGCCCAGATCTGGCCCGCCACTACAAGTCCAGCTCACCTTTGCCTGCAGTTCACCTTCAACCCAACTCACCACCTGTGGAAGGCAAGAAGCACCAAGCTGTGCAGGAACTGCCCCCCACCAACACCTTCACTGGCAACGGCACCAGTAATGCAGACGCCATGTCACTCAGCTCAGACCAGTGCTCCGATTATGGCTGCCAAACTGTCAAATACAGCAAACAGGTAAGAACATAAAGATCTATGACTTAGTTTCATCACTGCACTTTCAACAAGTACATGCAGGCCATGTTCACCAAGTGTCTTAGAATAATTCTGGATCAGTTTGGCTTGCAAGGAGTAACATTTACCCAAAATGTTACAAGGCTTGTCAGGACAAAAGCCTCATGCTTGAACTATATTTGGAGTCCAAATCTAACCTAAATTCAGTGAGTCCTGTGGGATACATCCATATTAATATAGAAAACGCTGACAGCCATTGGACTCCCTGCAAATTTTCTTTGAGTAAATTGAAATGTGATTTTCCAAGAAATAATCTGGTATATATAGAAGCCATTTTCCACCTCAGTAAAAAATCTAATTGTGAGATAATGTTTGAAATCAGAAATAAAATCAAGCTGTGAGATACACGGGTAGTCACATTGTGAGACAAAAATGGCAGCTGTGAGACATGAAGTTGCAATTTTGAGATGTAAAGTTGCAACTGTGAGAAAGAAAGCCACATTGTAATATATAAAGCTGTAACTGTTATATATAACGCCATTTGGCGAGATATGAAGTCATAATTGTGAGGTCTAAAGTCACAATTGGGAGATTGAAATGATGAGAAATAAAATGTCATCATTTTGAGATGTAATGTCACAATTACATTTTCCCGGCAGAAACAGGCTTCCCTGGTTGGATAACACATTATTTTATGTACTGTATCTAGTCAATGGCCTGGGGTTCATTTGTATTTCTGAGGCAAATTCAAGCTGATCTGCTTTTAGCAAAATCATATCCCATCAAACACTAAAGAAAACCAAACTACTTGTAGACAAGCACAAATGTCACAACTTGCCTGTACTGTTGTCGTGTTACTGCGTGTGGAGTGGTTAAGGTTATATGGTGCTAACTGCCTGCTCTCCTTTCTAGGAGTAGCTACTGAAAATAGACTGTCGAAGAGAGGAGAACTGTAACCCATTTTCTCTCACACCACCATAGATCTCTTTCCTCTTGCTCAGTCTCTCTCTATCTCTCCTTCTGTCTTGCTTTCTATCATTCTCTCCATCATACTCTTCTTATTTTTCTATCTTTGACATTCTTTCCACTCCTTTACATGTTGTTTCATTTTTTCTGACACATTTGGAAGTGTTAAATATAGAGTGGATATACAGTATGTCTGCCCACTTTGAGCGGAAACTGGCCAGTGTGTTTGACAGGATGAGCATGAAACGCTTCAGAGGGAAACCACACAGGCTTGTAGAGTTGTCTTTTTTTACTTAATCTGTCATCTTTACAGTTTTATCCAGGTCATATATTTAATGCAGCATATCCAAACTGCTAGCTTAGCACTTAACAGAAGCATTAAAAAAAGATTACCTGTGCACCCTTTGACAGGTGCATTGGACTAAGCCCGAACCAAAGGGTGGCCTCGTACTATTGAGAGACATGGTTAAATTGAACACTGGGATCGCATTACATTTTCTGACAGGTGTTGGGAGCTTAAACCAAATCCGCGGAGGTCTAAACGCAAGATATTGAGTCCTAAATGACATGTCATTTTTGGTCTTTTTAGCATGACTGACAGTCGGATTGTAAGTCTCTTTACCCAGAACCTAAAAAACAGCTGATGCAGTCGTTAGGGAGATGTGCGCCTCGCAAGACCTAATCAATCTATCCATGCTGGTGTGATCCTGACCGCAGTGGGTGGGTTAATCCAATACCGAGTCAATCCTCTTAATCTGCTGACATTTTTTTTCCTCTGAAAATGCTTAATAGAGAATTTGCTTGCGTATTTATGTGCTTCTGTGTGTGCATTCATACTCAGCCAAGAGTTTGGTACGTGTGAGAGAGCGTTAATGCTTACTGGCGAGTTTGTTGGACTCTTTCTGACGGTTCAATCAATTATTGATCACACTGTAATTAACTCCTCTACCGTGGAGCTTTGTGACCTAGCCTAACTCGAGCTCAGTGCAGACGGTGAGTGTATGTGTGCACTTGGCTGTTGCTTCCATGATGGGACGGTATAGCGTGATAGGAAGCCAATACCCTACCGCTGTCTGAATTTGCAAATAGGCCCGTGTGCGGATGCATGCATAAACGGCACTCTCGGAATTGAACGCCGATGAAAATGGAAATCTTGTTGACCTATATCTGTCTCACTCTCTCTATCGCACGTCTCTCCCATCTTCTATAAATGCACAACTCAGCATTTTCCTAAGTGAAACTCCGAACTCCCTCTTTGCTGCAGCGCACTTTTTCTATAGCCCCTCCCATTTCCACCTACTCACGCCAACACCTATCGACCGGCTGCATTCTGTCCCCATGGCAGCCCACATTTAAATAGACAGAGTGGCAATCAATATACTAGGCTTGTTAATGTTGCTAGCGCTGACGCACACCTGAAGACGTGCCGCTTGGGTGTGCAGGGTTAACGGTCAGACAGGTGGGCAGTAGGTGAGGTTGTGTAACTCAACACACACACTTGGGATCAGGCAACAGGTCAGATGGATAGCCGATATACTTGACACTCACACTTGCATGCTCACGAGGGGCCATGCATATGCTAGTGAGGGCCAACTCCAAAGATAGATATTATAAATTAATGGAGGAGACTAGTGATGGAGGGTCCAGGAGACAGTGGGAGACACATGGAGAGAGAGAGAAAGAGAGAGAGAGAGAGAAAGAGAAATGAGGGGAGATTGCTAATGCTCACCTCAATTTTGCAGGACTGTATTGATTTTCATTGGGAAAGCATTATGAAAGCTTTTACATGGACGTGCACTGCAATGGTTATAAAGGATTGAGAATGATGGTGGAAGTGTGTGCGTGTGTGATTGACCTAGCAATGTTATTGGGAGGAAATTGATGAAAAATGTCTAGAAGTTTTCTAAATCTGAAGAGGAAAAAAATTTAATTTTGGGGACTTCCTTAAAAGGAAAAATGGTTCATTAAGTTGCTAAATTATGTTTTTATTCACCTCTAAAAATGGCAGTTTATTTTAGGGACAGATTTGGGTTTAGATTGGAGTGATTAGAATTAATAATGTTAGTTCAGACCAATATAAGGCAATTAGAAGTCCTAATTTAGATAGAAATTTCAATTCTCTCTATTTCTGCTTCTGTTTTGTTATTGCCTTTCTGATCACATTTTATGTCATCCGCTCAATTAAAAGTCTTTTAGTGCAAATGCAAGTACACTTGCAGTAAATAACATCAGAACTGTGTACTTCCCATAAAATTGTTCTGGACATCTGTGAAACGCGAGGCTATAAAAATGACAGAGGATGCTTTTTACTGGCCAAGTGTAACGTACTGAAAAATGAGAGGTTAATAATTTATAGATGACACATTAGGTTAGTAACACTGATGACCATGACCAGATGGGATGTGTTCTCATGTGACTGCCACATATCTTTCCAACAACAGCCATTAGTGCAAGGTTAACTCATTGTTTATCCAGATATTCCTTCAGTGAAACTGAATGATAATTGAGAATAGAGGAGATGTGACAATAGTGTATACATGTATACCTGATATGTAATTCTTTGTAACGTTTCCAAAGGTCCAAGTATGGAGACACTTTCTGATTTATTGAAAAGTTAGTCATGCAGAGACCTTAAAGTCAGCATGAATTGCTAGTCGCAATCCATTTTATTTCCATAATGTGACATATTTCCAATTGAAACAAGATTTTCAGCTAGAAATAATGTAGAAGTTGGGTCTTGAAAAGTGGACGTTTTTTTACCAGACTGAATTCAAATTTGCTACAATAATGCATAAATAGCAGTTTGACTATTAATTAACATTAACCAATAGCCTGCTTTGTGATGTCAGCATAAAATGAAAAGGAATTTCAGTCATTTTTCTTCTTTTGAATAACATGCAATGATGAACCAATCAATATAAGCAACCACAAATCTGAATTTGGAAAGTAAATGGGGTCAATTGAGACATATGTTGACGTTTAGCAATTTTTTAATACTAAATAAAGCCTAATGGACTCTTACCCTCAGCTTACCTCCCACATTCATCTTTTCAGACCTAAACAGTAAAAAGGAAAAGTACATTTCATTCAAGTAGGTCATATGGAAATAAATGCTAGCAAAACACAGTTTTATTAAAATATCTTCCTTCAGTGTCCGGCACAAAGGCTTTGTTCGCCACATCGTATAAATCTAAAATGAGTCAGAGAGTCAAGGCTGTCAGAGCTTTGTAATGCACAGACCTGTTTGCCTGACTGTTTCAACCTCAAAATGAGACACGACAGGAATTCAGGGTATTCCTTACCCATATCCTTCCAGACAAGCAGCAACAGAACCAAGAAAACACACACATATTAAGCTGAGATGCAAAGGTACGCATGGAGATGAAAAGTTCCCATCCTCTTACATCAGTTTCTAGCACAAGATGTAGGCCATGACTCTTTGCTGTTTCTTCGTCTCTGTCCAAACTGGGAACAGCGTTTAGTTTGTGCTTTAGTTAGTTTTTGCCTTTGACATATTCATTCACACATTCATACTAGCACATAATTTAGTTTACAGTCATTTATGCAGTCACTTCATTGTCTGTGCAAAATTAAGTTGTAATATTACGTTTATGTTGTGGATTTAGCTGACTAATCTCATATACTGTACATATAGGATGCATTTGGGTGAACATATTAATCTGTCTGCAAAGTGGTTCAGTTTACCGGTATTCAGTTCTTCCAGCTCAAGTGGGTCAATCCCCAATGTACTATGATTGGATTATTTAAATCAATTCTTTCTATATTTACCTTCGTACAAAAACATTGCTAGTGCATTGTTATTATCTTGCAGTGTTTCAACCCCCCCACCCGATCATATTTCATCAACAGTTTTAAATAAAATCATTTAATTATGGTGTTTTCACCTCACCCTCATTGATTTAAAAAAAAAAAAAAAAAATCCTTTGTCAACAAACATTTTTGTCAGTAAGTTTGTTGACTAGATGAATACTGAATGGGAATCCTTTGTTAAGAGATGCTAATGGAATGCTGGGATCAGAATTATTCTTCATCATCTTTCAATGATGCACCATACTCTAGATCTGCAGCCAAAATGTCATCTGGCCAAATGTTTGATGGGTATTATTAGAGATATTCCTGTGCTGGCTGCACTTAAAAGGCATCAATTCCACACAAAGTCATACTTAAACAATTAAACGCACACACCCAGAGCAGACAACCCCACACAATAACACACCTCTTTGTTAGCTCTATGTATTGTGTCTTCAGCACACTGCTGGCATTGAGTGGGAAAGCTCAAGCATTTAGAGTCCCAGTGTCATTTCCTATTCAGCTCTTACTGAGTTGCATTCATATTTGAGCCGGCATTAACTCGGCTCTCCAATTCCCTGGTTCCCCCGTACTGAAGGTTGTTGTGGGGTGATCCTTTTGTTGTGGTCTGACTGTAGCTCTGTGGTTCTACAGTTACAGTTCAGGGTTACCCCAGTGTCATGAACCAGCCTGAGTATTCATCTTTTATTCAAACACCCCAGGCTGCTTCTGTCACTGCCTGTCAGAGAAAGAGAAATGCATAGTTAAACCCCTGAGTAATGAAAGAAAAAAGAGTTAAGTTAATAAATATATAATAGATAATAAATAAATACTAGAATAAGAGAGAGAGAGAGACAGAGAGAGCAGCTATTTTAAGTAGTATTACTGTAAGATAATACCATACTATAAATATATATTAGACCTGCAATATTCTGGATAAATTGAGAATCACCTTCTCTTTTTCTTTTTTTTTTTTTTTTCTTTTTTTTCCCTTACAATAGAGATCATGATTCTCTCAAGATTCTGAAGAAAATGTCAGTGATTTTGCAAAACTTGAACATTAGGTTACTAAATAAAAATAAAATGTAAGTTCTGACAAAATGTTTTTACTCTGTCTATTTTTAAAAAATGCAATAAAAAGTAGGAAGCATGTAAATCAAAATATGTCAATATGAAATGAATGGAAATATATAAATCCAATTAACAGTTTACATAAAGTATTTAGCTTACACACTTTTAGCGAGACCTACTTAAAAAGAAACACAGGCAAAGATGACTGAAACATTACAAATGTGTCGGTTTAATTTAAAAGTTTTTACCTACAAGTATTTATTAATTTGAACAAATTCACTTTTAAAAGAATCGGTTGAATTATAAAAAATTCACTCATAAAGGCAGTCATTTTTCATTGCGGAATGAATTTGCAGCTTTGAATGAATCAGTTAAATGAATGATTCAATGACTCACTGCGTCCCAGTTCGCCTACTTATACTATGCCCTAAAAGTATGTGTAGCAGAATACTTTTAAGTGTGTAGCAGAAGAGTAGGCAAGCTTTGGGACACTACTTCATCATAAATTTGTCTTTAACAGACTGCTCTGTCGCTTAGTTACGTGCACACTGTCACAGTTTAAACTGCCCTGTCAATCATCTTGTAACAGTTAACACCCTCCACATTACATTTAATTCAATTTCCTACTGTATTGGAGAGAAATGTAGTAGCACATTGGTCTGTCAGTCATGAGTCTTTCATGAGGAGAACTCTCCTCATGTGTTTGCATAATTATGCATTTAATGTCTAAGTTAAATGAAAATGACTAAAGGTAATGACTATGTCCCAAGCCTATTTCAAGGATCAGCATCGTGGCCAATTAAGCATTTTTTTTTTTTTTTTACTGATCGGTATTGGTATTCTGCTTATTGTACATAGAAAATATACATTTTTTATATCAGTAGCCCCATATTCATAACCACACAGTCTTTTTTACAATGTCAATCATTGTAACATGTTGACATCTACCAATGTCTTTGTACAGCGTATATAAAATACAGTATCGGATTGGGACTCTGTATTGGCAGATACTCAATATTCAATGACTCAGATCGGATCGGGGGCACAAAAAACTTGATCGGGACATCCCTAGACTAAACATATCTTTAAAAAAGTTCACAATGTTGTTGCAGATGAAATATAATGTTGATAACATTGAATAATTTTTAGTCAGATTAGGTACTGATTATTAATCATCAAACCTTCTCTATTTAGCCATCGGTCTCACATATCCACCATGTTTGTAGTTTTTATTCCTGAATCATGAATCGCCGTATTTGAAAGAATTGGTTGAATGAATGATTCAATGACTCACTCATAAAGAGAGTCATTTGACGGCACTGTTCAGCAATGATGGAGGAATTTTGAAACATATTGTAACACCTTTTTAATGGAAATCTTACTTATAAATGACTTCCAGTTGGAACTTAAAATAAATTTGGTTATGCTTAATAAGTATGTATTATTTTAACAAGTCTTCATTTCAAATAGCTACATATAGCTAACTTCATTAAATAAACATATCTGTGTTTAACTTAAACATTAATTTGATTTATTGTAAATACATATATTTATGATTTTCATAGACATTTCTCTCTGAAATTGTCTTTAGTGAAGCTGTCCTTCGTCTAAATTATTTGTGTGCTAGAACTGCACATTACATTCAAACACTAATGAGATCACGTTGAAATTCCATATGCACAGTATATCTGTATGCATAACAAAGAATAAAGGCCACAGTCTTTAATTAGTGTTTTTGTCTGTTTGGACTTGCACACTTAATTATAAGTCTGTAATTAGGGATTATACCTTGGCTCAACTTTTTCTTGCTGAAAGAAAGCTCAGGAAGGAAATAAGATAAAAACGGAGAGATGAGGTTTTTCCATCCTCCTTTCATCACATTGTTAGGCATGCGAGCCAGATCATTACATTGGCTCACTAATTCCTGACTACGCATACTGTATATCCATGAACAAGACCACCCAAGGGTTTGTTCATGTATGTATAGATGTATGCCAATCAAATAAAATAAGCTTGTGTTTTTGATTGCCCACTTTTACAGCATTGTACGCAGTCCATGTGTGAACAGCATGATGATGGGTGGAAGAATAGTGGCTGAATGCAGCATTACCGGGAGTCATAGGGTTTGTGAGCTAGTCTTAGAGGCGTTCAGATATACTACTGTGACATTATTCTGCTTCAAACCACAGGCTGTACTCTTTACTTGCTTTATTTATTACTTTGTTTAGATGTTTGTATATTTAAGGCATACTATAGGAGCACTATAGATATAATCTTTTGCTCCTCTGTGCTTCTGTTGCTAAAGAAGCTTTTCATGTAGAAGAAAAACTACTTGTCGTTCTCCTTGGATACACCACTATACAGCCGTCCGCCCCCCTCCGTCTCATCCCACTGGTGGAAAATGAGTGTGTGGGCAAGTTGGGGCCTGTGGGCCTGTTCCTCTCTGTGTGTGTGTGTGTGTGTGTGTGTGTGTGTGTGTGTGTGTGTGTGTGTGTGTGTGTGTGTGTGTGTGTGTTAGTGTTTTTGTGTGTGATCCTTTACACCTGCCTGTACACGTCGACCGGAAGCCCACAGAGATAAGGCATGATGCTTTCCCCGCACTGCCCAAGTGTAACAGTGTTCAGAACAACACCCACCACGCTTCAAAGAATGCTAAAAATATTTGAAAGTAAAGCAACCGAGGCAACACACTTTCTAACCATGAATCTAAATCCGACACCCTCCCCAATCTGGATCGTACGCACACACACACACTTTTCGGTCTGCTTTTTGATGCGCACACATGCAGCAACACCCATGAACACGACCCACACACACTCACACGTGGCACCGGCCCCGGGGGAAACAACAGCCGCCTGGGCGAAAATAAAACTCTTCACTCGGTTAGAATTAAATCAAAGCGATGCAAATCAAATGGCCAATTAAAGCCACAAACACGTTTCCTGGGAGATGAAATGCTGACGCCTAATTGGTTGGATAAAAGGGGCAATACATCTAAGAAGACAGACCTGAGAAGGACGTTTTGGAAACGCAGCAATGAGAAGAGAGGGAAACGAGTGTATGTGTGTGCGTTTGTGTTGAGAGATTCACTGAACATAAGTTAGACTGTCAACTATGTGGGCCGTAAGTGCTTCGTTTTCTTTGTAATTCAGAGGGTGCACTTTGCTAAGCGAAAAGCAGAACGTGAGATGGAGAGGTTTTTTTTGAAGTTCAACTTTCACACAGTAGTTCCTCAGGCTTCTCACAACAGAGAAGGGATTTTAAAGACGTTTGCGCTGGAAAAGCACCTAGGAAGAAAGAAAATGTCTGATATCTATGCACACACATAAACACGTTCAAGCTGCGGCTGGGGCTTCAGTCGCACGACACGGTCAGACAACTCCCGCTGAGATGTCACAGTTGCAGTATGTGTTTGTGTGGTTGCTGATGAGTGAAACAGCTTATGAGGAGAGACAAATTCACAGTATTTCACGCCAAGTGGAAATGCCTGATGAATTGATATGATCAAATAACCAAACGAGGAAATGTCAAAGTAAATTTTTACATTTACAAGTGTTTGGTTCAGAATTTCAACTGATGGTTGTCAGCTTCAAACCTTCAATATTTAGCTGTTTTACTGATCACCCTTGTGAAAAAGAAGTGTGCTTATTTATATTGAATATGCGCTTGTAGTGTACTTCAAATCTTACAAGTATATATTTTTCTAAACTTTACTTGCAGATCATTTTAATGAAATAATAATAAAAAAAACTTAAGTCTACTTAAAGAGAGTACACTTTCATGTATCTTACACTTTAAAAAGTACACTTTGTAATAATGTCAAATTAAAAGTTTTACTTTAAAGTACATAAAAATCATGTTTTACAGTAATAATCTTTTGTCATGGTTTAAAGAAGTACAGTTATTTTGAAGTGTTTACTAATGTGCTAAAGCAGGTAAAGTACTTTATTATAATTTTTTGACTGTAGTGTTATTCAATATTACTTTTAAAGTTAAAATATGAACTAAATTGCAACTTCATCTTTAAAAATGTGTAATTAAAATACATGACATTTAATCATATTTCAAAGACAATAGAAGTAATTGTGAAATCATTGGCCTACTTAAGTGGGTCAAAAAGCACTCTAATGTTCAGTTAATTGAATTTAATATAAATTTAAATTATAATGCATTTTCATTTAATTGCAATTAACATGCAATTAAGCATCTGAAAATTACATTCAGTTTCTTTTAAAAATATATTTAGACATAGACATAATGATAATTTTTTTCATTTTCAAAAAAACATTAGTTAGTATGAATTATAAGCTGATTTCTCATGGGGACCAAAAAATTGTCCCAACAATGACAAGGATTTTGGATATTGCCATCTGTTGTCCCCATAATGTAGGGTATACCTGAACCACACACACACACACGTTTTTTTTTTGTTTTGTTTTTTTGCACCTATCATCATTATGAGGACATTCCATAGATGTAATGGTTTTTATACTGTACAAACTGTATATTCTATCCCCCTACACTAACCCAACCCAACCCATAAACCTACCCATCACAAAACATTCTGCATTTTTATATTTAAAACATTTAGTACATTTTTTAAGCCATTATAATTACGAGGACTCTGGAAATGTCCTCATAAACCACGTTGTAATACCAGTATAATACCCATGTCATTATACAATGTTGTCCTCATAAATCATATAAACAAGCACACACACACACACACAACTAGTCTAAGTTGTGGGCTACGATTTCTTATTGTTGCTAAATGGATTGATTTTCTTTTTCTTCTCCTGTGTTGATATTACCAGAGGCAGCACTATAAATGGTCTTTTTCCGAACTGTGTTCTGTTCTAAGCTTCTTAGGTTAGTGCTAAAGGGTTGTAAGGGCATGAGGGTGAGTAAATGATAGCCAAACTTCAATTTTTTGGGTGAACTAACCTTTTTAGCCTTTTGTAGTATCCGATTTAGTCTCCATCAGGCCACTATTGCTGACCTGTTCTCAGTTTATATCACCATTCCTTAAAATACAGTGGTTGTGGCAGTTTTAGTATCTCATAAGAAAACATGGCAGCAATCTCCTTCAGGAGCGCTGTAAGCCATCAGTTATATTTGGATCTGATAAAGCGTACAGTATGATATTCCACATAACATTTTGTTTGAGCTGCAGGTTAGTGGTTAGACACATTGAGCTGTGGTTTTCATGTGAGAAATGTAGGTTCGAATCTGGTGTGTATTGATTCTATATTCCCCTCATCATGTTAAGTTATCTGTTTACTTCCATTCTCAGTAATGGTGAAAAATAATAAATAATTAACTGTGTATGTACAGTATATAACAGATACTTGAGACATAATAACCAAGTTCCAAACCGATGTTCAGGAGGAGCATGCTCATCTAATTCTGCTAATCATGCCACGCAGGATATATACACAGCTGCTTACCTCACTCCTTTGATAATTCTTCTGGCAGCTCTCCACCACCCTGACTCCACCTTAATTTCTATAATTAAATACTTCCGGGAGGTGGGGGTGGACTCAAGCCCCTTCATTGTGGACAGCAAACCCAACCAGTTTACCTTCATCACATTAAAGGATATGATGAACATTTGAACTCGTGAAATTGATGTTTACAACAACCTGGACTTTAAAGAGCGGCGCCTATATTGTCAGGTGTCTTTATGGTGGTTTATGCTGGTCGTTATTCCTCTGGATTGGTATTTATTAAAGTGCAGAGTGATTTAATGTTTGTATTTAATGGTCTGAATATTTTATAGCTTAAAACGACAGTTGAAAAAAAGTAGCAGGGGGAATAGAGAGCTGGACAGTGCTTTGAAACTGTAGCTTGTCAAGTTATGCTTTTGAAAAGGTAGTTAGCTACTCTACAATATCTTTTTTTATACCTTGGTCTGTTTAAATACTCGATTCTGATTGGCTGGAAGGTGTGCAGTAAAACTGTTTAATGCACAGGTAGTTCCAGTCAGTTTGATTACAGATCGAAATTAATCCGCCACTATAAACATTGGTAACCATAGTAACACAGTTATGCTTGCAAACTGAGTGAGAGACATAAATGAAAGTGTTTATTTAGATAGGCTAAATGGATGATTTTTGCATATCGTTTCATTTGTGTGGTGAATATGGCAATTTTGAGAAATGGGTCCAGGCACAAGACGAAATAGAAGACTTTTAGAAGACGTTGAATGACAAAAAGCGGCACAAAGATTTAACACCGGCAGAGTTAGACCTAGAAGACGACAAAGATGAGGTCAATACGAAAAAGACAACTAAGTGGGCAGTTAACACTTTCAGTGACTTTCTGCGCCAAAGACAGAACAATTGTGATGTCGAGACCTACTCTGCTTCTCTTTTAAATGAGACATTGCGGGAGTTTTATGCTTCTGTTCAGTCTACCGCTGGATGCATATACAGTGTTGCAAGTTTGATGTGTCTCAGAGCAGGTATAAACCGTGTTGTTGTTTTTTTTATTATTGTTTTAATTTAATTTAATGTATTTCAATAAATGTAATGTGTCTTTATATTTATAGTAAACGGTGGTTAGAGACGCCGGTTTCATTTCACACTCTACATAATGTAAATAAATGATATGATTAGTTAAAATAAAGATTGCCTTGTCACTGTCAGTGTTGCCTGTCATTCATAAATAATTTTATTAAATTCATTAAAGAATCATTAAGTTAGCCTATGTTATCTAAGTTATATGCTTAAGCAACGAGGGGACTTCAGACTGTAGACTTTAAAGAAGAGAAGCACACAGTGCAGGTATCGCGCACGCATCTCTCTCTCTCTCTCTCTCTCTCTCTCTCTCTCTCTGATCTTTCTCTTTCAGTTCTCTGACTCTTTCTTTTAATAATGAATTTAAATAAATGTGATAATTCGTTAAAATAAAAGCAATCCAATGGCTCTACTTTATTTAAAGCGGACGGAGTGCTAGCTAGAACTAACGAGCCGTAATTTAAGAAAATAACCGTCATTTTTACCCGTTTGTTAAAAAATTACACTGTAAACATCAGTTATTGCTTTAACTTGTTTTTAACTTGGCAAATAACCAAGGTATAAGCTGGATAATCCACGGCTAGCCATGCATTAAAGGATTTTAATGCACTACGTAGTGGCAACCACCCTCCGCTTCACGTCGGGTGGTTCTTCGCCTCTGCGTCGTGCATTAAAATCCTTTAATGCATGGCTAGCCGTGGATCATCCCTTATTACAAATATATATGTTTCATTTTTTTGTATCAAAACAATGATATTTGTATAAAAACAAAAAGCATTTGACAAATTTATTTACACTAAATTGCATGAATAAAGCTAGAAATCAACATAATTTATATTAAAAGCATTAAAATATTTTGTTTAATTGCTAAAAATATTGTTTTTTTTTTTTATATGGCTATACAATGAAAATTGCCACACAGACATCTGCACATAGACTCAAACGAATCCATTCCATTCAAAAAGACAAAAAACAAAACATAATTTATATAAAAGACATAGTAACTGACAGAACAGTGACATTTACCAAAATATTGTTTTATTTTGAGAAATTATTGCTATAAATATTATAATTTAATATTGTGTACACTGCAAACCTGAATAAGTTGGGCTAACTCAAAAAATTTTAGTTACATCAAATTTTTGAGTTATGATGTTCCCAATTTTAAGTAAGCAGAACTATCAAGTTTGTAGTACTCATCTATTTTAATTGCTCCTAACTTGAAGTACTGAGTTAGCTAACTCATACATTTTGATAGCAATTAACATAAAAGAATTAGTTAATTAACTTTTTTATTTTAAGTTCTTGGAAATCAAAAGAGTTATTTACAGCATTGACACAAATGTGAATCGTTTTATTGAACTAGTGCATATAAATAAACTGTTCAGGTGAACTAGTTCATAAAAATGAATCAGTCTCCCAAATGATTCATTTGAGATATATAGAGAAAAAAAAAAATAGCCAACAGCGTTTGATTAGTATCTCAATTTGTTTGGTGTTTTGCACATTAAACTTGTTGGAAAAAGTCACTTGTATCTGGAAAACAGTTTTAAAAACAGCAGACATACTGTCAGTCTGAAAAATGGAAGTTAACTTTGCAGTGTTGCTACTTTTAGTTAGAGCTACTCAGATGTTAATTATGCCTTTGTCACAGAAAGGGCCTATTCTCACAGTGGACGTCATGAGATGAACCTAGATGATGAAGGCTTCACAGAGATGAGCGATTGCGTCTGAGAGGATCTGAGAATGGGGGGCGGACTGAAAGAGTGTAGTGTGCCCTGCTTAATAACGCCCCTCTGTGTCACACGCATACACACACTGAGGTTATTGTCACAGCAACCGCAGCATGTCGTGAGACATTCGGTTCAAATTTATGTGTGTCACAGGGGTGTGTTCACTGTCTGGGCCACTGAGTGTAGGTGTGTGCGAATTTATTGTTTTGTGTTCAGGGACTGTGCAAATCGCATGATTTCGGATTTTTCATCTCGCCGCGTGTCATCTCAGTGACAAGTTTCTGACAGGAAACAGAGCCAGGATTGTGTGTGCATTTGTTATATGGCAAAACTGCATGTGCCATAACTGATTAAAAATGTCTTATATAGCATGAGCTCATCCCCGTGTGGAAATAAATAACTCACCCGGCACGGGACATACTTATACAGCTCATTATACACACATTGCAAGACATCCTTATTCACTTCATTGTGTATTTTTCTGTGTCTGTAACAGAACTGCTTTGTTTGGTTGCTGGTCAGTATAAAATGGACAATAGGGGGACGGTGTGTGTGCATGTATGTGTGTGTGGGTGTAACTTTTCGTCACAAGTGGGTATTCATTAAATTTCACTGTCTCACCATACATGTAGATATATACCCGGACACACATGTGAAATTCCGATGCACAACACACACACACATATAAAGGCAAAGCTGTAGCTGAAGCATCCTGTTTACTTCGTAAGGCACAATAGAGACTTTTATGTGGAAGTGGAGATGATGATGAGGGAAAAGCCATAAATATCATCTCCACACACATACAGTGCTTGCTAACATCAGGACACCCTCATTAAGTGAGCATTGTTTTCAGAGAAACGAACCAGGAAGACAAGAGACGTCTGTCAGACATGCACCTAATCATTATCTTTTATTCAGTCAAAGCCCAATCACATATGGATTAGTTTGCCCTCCCCTCAGGAGCTTAATCCGTCCCAAACGCCGCGTGGTTGGTTAAACAGCTTTGCTTCAGACGATGCTCTTTGGTTCCTCTAGGAATTGAGTGCTTACACTTGTTTGACTTTGACTCAAGTCAAATGTCTGACTTCATTAAACCAATTTTATTAATGAAAACTCACTAGATCAAGGAATGTGTATAACAGTCTTTATATATATATATATATATATATATATATATATATATATATATATATTGATAACAGCACTTCTACCTTTTCACCGTTTGTATCACTCCGCTTGAAGCGACTGTCATGGCGACCGAGCAAATCCACCATAATTTTTGATTTTTTGTGAATACTATACTTTTTGTACGAACTGTAGTTTTTAGATGAGAATGTAGTTGTGTAGACCTGAAATATGTGACTCATATTAAATCATAGCGCCTATTTGACAATTTATTTAGACATTTTCGATGCGAGCTCCAGGCCATCAGCGGCTGTTCAGTGTACCTTTCATCTCAGCCAGTGCTTCGGGGATTTCCTGCGGTGTCTTATAGTAGTTAAACATGAGATATAATTCATTGTTGGGACATGAAACAGTCAATATTTGGTCTTATTAATCTATTACTTGTTCCAGAGCAAGCTGAATTGTGCTATGTTAAATTTGATTTAATATTTAAGATATATTTAACTTACATCTTCTATAGCATAGCATATTGGCTACAACTAGATGGGAAATATCAGACAAAGACTTAAAACAGACAAAACATTAGCCTTTATAGACATTGTTTCTTGAGCAAAGAAAACGCTTTCCTTTTTTTTTTTTTTTTCAAACATCAGATCTTTATTTACCTTTGCATTGCAAAGAAGCACAGATCTCCAAACAGATCTCTGGATTTATGAGGTTTGACTGACAGTTTGAGGATTCAATGGAGTTATGAGGTTTTGTCTCAAGCTCTTTAAAATAATATATATATATATATATATACACACACATACACACACACACACACACACACACACACACATATACTACCATTACAAAGTTTGGGGTCACTAAGATAATTTAAAGTACTTAAAGCTGCAGTCTGCGATTTTTGGCCCTCTAGCAGTCAATAAACAGAACTGCACGCGTCTTGCGGAAGAACATTGTAGCTGGAGCTTTTTTTCTCTGTGTATGTCTATGGCGAGTCACGCAGTTACTGTGATACTCTGCGGCAGGTCCTACCAGTCCGGTCTGAAATAGTCTGATTATATAAACACTTATTATAAGTGTGTGCCATAATGATTCAGGATAAGACAAAAACATGGTTTCGAAAAATTGGATTCATGTTGTACATTCTCATTATATAATTTTTGTAAATTTTGAACACAAAAAAAGTTACGGACAGCAGCTTTAAAGTACTTAAAGTCTGCATTTATTTGATTAAAAATACAGTAAAAAAACATTTGTCATATTGTGAAATATTATTACAATTTTAAATAGCTGTTATAGTATAGTATATTTATTATATTTTAAAATGTTATGTATTCCTGTGATGCAAACCTGAATTTTCAGCATCATTACTCCAGCCTTCAGTGTCAAATGATCCTTAAGAAATTATTCTAATATGCTGATTTGGTTCTCAATATGTTTACTATTTTTGTGGAAACCATGATAAAATTCAAAAGAATCTTCTGTAACATTATCATGTTTTTTACCTTCACTTTTGATCAACTTAATGCTTTCATGCAATAAAAAGTATTAATCATTTCTTTAAAAAAAAAAAAATCTTACAGACCCAAACTTTATAATAATAATTTAATTTTCAAATAAACAGCAACATTAAATGTATATTATATTATATTTTTATTTTTTATTTAGATTAACTTTTAAATGATTACAAATAATTTGTAAATATCTGTCAAGTGTGCATGCCCCTTAAGAAAGACTAATAAATAAGTCAGTATGCAAATATTATGCTGACATCATGGCAGATTTTGATTTTTGAAACTCTTTAATCGTCAGCCAAGAGTGCACACGATCCAATATTTTGAATTCCGCCCATGTAATTTCTCAATCCCTATCCTCTTTTGTGCTCCTCATCATTTCTTGTTCACTCTGTCGATAAAAATGTCAAAAATAAGATTTTAAAACTGAAAAATGTATAGCAGACCTAAGGCTATAATTACCCACAATTTCACTACTAAAGAATGTGCAGGAAAGCACTGATGTCATTCCATTCACAGCATGCTTGAGAAATTGACAGTGCTTAATTTCAGCCACTAAGTGGCACTAGTGCCCGTCTTCCTCTGTGACTTTGTGCTGCAGTCAGTCGATGACCCCTCTGCAACAGTTAATGTGCGCTAATCCACACTTGTATATCTGTGTGTGTTTGTGTGCGTGTATTCCAGCGCAACCACTTCTTACCTCTGTTTGCTCTCTGCTCTTCTCACGACACTCTCCACCTCTCTTTCTCTCTCTCTCTCACTCTGTGTCTCTCTCTCCCTCTCTGCAGTGCCTCTTTCACTGCATGGTGATTATTATTCCTCACACAGACTCAGTGCTGATACTCAGATACTGCTGAGCAGCCCTGTAAATCACCTGGAGCTGAAAGAGAGGAAGAAAGAGAACGGATGTGAGATATACAGAGAGAGAGAGAGATGAGAGAATTCAAGGTGGGCTGAATGAACGAAAGAGGTTAAAACAGCAAGGGAATTGAGGGAAGAAAAAGGGATGAGAGTTATGGATAAAGAGGAGAAACAAGGGAAAAGGAGGAGAGTGAAGAAAGAGTGAGAAGGGAGCGTTAGTGTAAAATGCTGCAGTCAGAGCAAGCCGTGGTGCAGGATGATCATCGGGAGTCTCTGTCACGCTGTTGCAGAACACATACGCGTCTCCGTGACCTTTATCCCACCGCAGAAACGCCAGTCCTGTGCACACATTCACTTATCCTTCTCATGTCATTGAGCAGGAGACGTAGAGGAAATTGTAAATGATGTGTGCGTCTGTCCGTCTATCTCCGTCCTACACAAACTTACGCTTGTCAGTTTGCCACCTGCTTGTATTAATAACTGTCAGTGTTTGCTGTGGTTGCACACATGCGGATGAAATTGTTTTCCACAGGACAAGCATATGATTGAATGCTAAACTAAAGTAAACAAACAATGGCAAATTGTCTCTCTGTGTGTGTGCAATTTTGCATCCTCCTTCGACGTCTTTAAGTCCCACATTTGTAAATACTTGCATGGTGTTTTGCTGCCTTTTGGGCAACGCTGCTATTTCATAAGAAAACTTTATTGCTCAGAGGTTGCTCTTTCAGAGCACAAGACAAAAGAAAATTCTGTAAAAAATTCATTTCTCACTCTCTCGTTACTCCAAAGCCATTCGACTTTCTTCTTTCCACTGAACGGAAAATGAGGAATTTTTTAGACATTGCACAATGTTATGACCTATTATAAAACACATTTACCATAGTGCAAGGTTTGTAAACTAATATATTTTCACATTGCCTCACATAATCATCTCCATATGTATATCTTTTCTGATGTTGTAACCTTGCCCAATGGCTCACCTGATACAGCACTGCAAGAAACAAGTATCACAATAAAAGAGACTTGTACAAAAGCAAGCAAAATTGGCATGGTTCCTTCAGCAAATGCATTTTTATCTCATGTTTGCATTTGTGCACTATCAGAGGGTTTAGTGTAGATGGCACGTTATTTTCAAACACGTTTAAGCGCCAATTGGTGGACTTTTTTTATTTATTTCCGGACTTGAATGATACGTACAACAACTAACGTAATAAGAGAGCTGATATATATTTGTTTACAAATCGTGCACTTTGGTAAAAAGTATTTTGAAGTCATAACAAGGAGACGTAAAAACAAGTCTTTATTAATCCATAATCTGACCCTGTAATCGTAACGGTGTATGAAAATGATTAAAAGCGCTTGCTGTTTTTCTGCCTCTAGTGTTCATTTCTGTTGGAAACTGCAGTGATATGTACATATTGGTACGTATTTTTGCAAATCGTGAAAACGTTTTCACAGGTATGTCTTTCCATGAGACCAGGTTGAAATTTTGTCACATTCATGTTAATATGTTATAAAAAAAATAATAATAATAAACACACTTTTAGCACCACTGGGCATTTCACTTTAAAAGTGTTGTTAAACGTGCAAAAAGCAACATAATACACTCTAAAAAAATGCTGGGTTAAAAACAACCCAAGTTGGGTTGAAAATGGACAAACCCAGCAACTGGATTGTTTTAACCCAGCTGTTGGGTTAAATGTTTGCCCAACCTGCTGGGTAGTTTTATGTAACTCAACTATTGTTTAAAAATTGCTGTATTGCTGACTTATAAAGAAAAACAGAACAATGTCTAAAAGCTGCTATGTGACAGAAAACAAGCTAAAAAAAAAAAATAGAACCAAAAACCCAGAAGTTTTTATAAGCTGTCGACCCAAAAAAACGACCGTTTAAGGACTAAAAAGTGGATACAGGCGATTGAGAAAGAGCGCGACGTCATATTACTATGAGAACTATGCCCATTGGAGGGTAACGTAATCAGCGACAGGAAATATAATATATAAAAACTATAAAAATTTGGATATTTGACTTAACAGTGACAAAATGTTTATTGCACACGTATACTTACGGAGGCATACTGAGTGTCAGGATCCCAAAATTTACCCATTCTTCCTGCTGATGCTTCACGTCTTATTGCCTGTATCCACTTTTGTCTCCTTAAAGGCTGGCTTTTACGGTTCAGTAGCTTATAAAAACGTAGTTCTGGGTTTTTTAGCTTGTTTGCTGTACACATTGAAGTTGTCACACAGCAGCTTTAAGGCATTGTTCTGTTTTTGTTATAAGTCATTGTTTTAAGGAGGCAACCTCACGCAATACAAAGTCAATAGAGATGGTTGGATTGTCCCCCCCCCCCAGAATGGGCGTGACCGAAATGTGCTCTGTCTCTATAAGGCTGGGACAATACATCGAATCTCGCGATTCAAAGAATCTGATTCTGATATTTTCCGATGTATCGTGATTCTCTCTCGAATCGATTCTGAGCTTAGTTTTTAAACAGCAGATGACACTACTATACATGCTGTAGCAACACTCGCACACTGCCTGCTTCCAGTTCCTTTACACGCACCAGTTAAACCTAAAATAATCATTCATAAAGTTCGAAAATGTTGAAGCAAATCATAAAAGCATTTTGAGCCAAAGTGCAAGTATATTTAACCACTTTCATGACTCAGCTGAACGCACGAGCGCTGTCCAGCATTCTTCTTCATAAGCGTTTGAGAGTGTGCGGTTAAAAACTAGCTTAGAGCGCCATTTTCTGTTAAAACTAAGCTCAGAATTGATTCGAGAGAAAATATCAGGATCGATCCAAATTCATTGTATCGATCAAGAATCGATGTATCGTCCCAGCCCTACTTATTAATATGTTCACCTTTTGATTATTATTGTTGCCTTTAGTAATTATTTCTGATTTTTAATTTCCAACCTATTTTGGGTTCATTTTAAGCCAGCCATATAGTAATTTTTAAACAATAGTTGGGTTAAATGAAATATTTAACCCAGTTGCTGGGTTAAAATAACCTAATCGCTGGGTTTGTCCATTTTCAACCCAACTTGAGTTGTTTTTAACCCAGCATTTTTTAGAGCGTATAATTTTGCAGAAATGTTGCCACAGGCCCGTGGGTCGCACAGTTTAGTTCTCAAATTTCCAAGCAATGATATGTTCCTAACCCACAGTTGAATGGCATTTGCTCATTCAGTAGTCAGTCTTTGAGGGGAGGTAAAGCAGCCATGCGATTCATAAGGGAGAGTCTTTTCTGAGTCAGTACATGTAAGTGAACAAGAATGATTCATTCACTAAAAAAAAAAAAAATCATTCAAAAACACCAATGAACAAAACACCTTGAGTAAAGATGCATCATGCCATTGGTTCTCTTTGAATATTAGTGATTTCATTTTTGGTTGCACTAGCCCTTGTAGGTTTCAGTCTTGTAGACGTTTGCATTGAAATCTTTGGCTTTTGATTGGAGACTTTGATCGTATATCTCATAGTCTGAGATATTGCTGAGAACTTTTGCTTTCTTGGAGAAATAGTTGATTGTAGAGAGAATGAATGTGTGACTTTTCTAAAATATTGAGAACAGAATAGACTAGAGAACAATATTAATAGAAGAGAAAAATTATAATTCTGACAAAAATGCAAATGAATCATTTTATGGAATAAGCGGAATTGTTAAGAGGACAGTTTGTACACACTAATCGTGAATAAAACTGATTCTCATGTTAATGGTGGAGGCTTGAGGGGCTCTTCTGTGCTGTTTGAGTGATGTCACTAATTGAATGTACTTATAGCTGGAACACACTATAGATCCATATCCAAATCAGCTCGCCTGAATTATTCATCGTATGCGGCATGCCCTTTCAATATGCAGAGTCATGGAACGCAGAGGAGAGGCTAAGCACTAATTAATCAGGCCTCGTTAATTTCCTTTGAGCCGTCAGGTAAGAGTGTTTCTCTCTAATTATGTTGATGACTGCGGAAAGCAGACACACATACACACGCTCGGGTCTGAAACCTCAATAACAAGATTGTTGAATGTGCATGCACACCGCTGTAGATGTGGACACATACACACACACACACACACGCACACAAAGGCAGGCAGCCGGTGATGCACACCTGGTTTAACAGACAGTCACATCAGTAAACATACACAGACACAGTTGGATGTCATGCTGGAAAGGGAAAGGAAATGGCCTGTGTCAGATTAAAGGGTTGGTTTTTAATGTTTGCCGTCAAAGTCCATTAATATTCTATCAGCTCTGTTTCTGCTGCTGGTGCACTGACTGGACCCCAGCCAGGACCCAAACACACACACACACACAAACATCCAAAAGCCCAACCTTTGTGACTTTAGCCAGACTCTGCTTTTCACACACATTCACACAGCCAAACCTCTGTGTCTTTAGCCAAACTCTTCTCTCACAAACACAAACAACCACAAAGCCAAAAGCTTAACCTCTGTGACTGACGCTCTCTCTGTTTCTGTCTCCCACGCAAACGCTATGCCATCATATTACGACAATATGGCATAGCATGTGTGATACAAATGTAGAAACTCAAATTATTATACTGTAAAACATCCTATTTTTCATGGATAGCAGTTTGACAGGATATACAGGTGCAGCTTCTAAGTATGCATTACATATGCATATTAAAGAGCCCTGAGGAACATTTTATTACTCAAATGTTTCTTATTTATGGCTCAGAAGAAAGTGGAGTTCCATGTTATTCTTCATTTCTTTCAGATGTACACTGCCGTTTATTTTTTTGGGACAGTAAGATTTTCTTAATGCTTTTGAAAGAAGTATCTTATGCTCACCAAAGGCTGCATGTATTTGATCAAAAGCACAGAAATATAAAAACAGTAATATAATATTTAAAATGTAACATGGTGGGAAAGCTGAATTTTCAGCAGCCGTTATTCCAACCTTCAGTGTCACATGATCCTTCAGTAATCATTCTAATATGCTGATTTGGTGCTAAAGATGCATAATTAATTATAGCTTATTTTTTTCTGGATTATTTGTCGAATAGAAAGTTCAAAAGTTTAGCATTCATGTGAAATAGATCTCTAACATTATAAATGTCATTAGTGTCTCTTTTGAACAATTTAATGCATCCTTGCTAAATAAAAGTATTAATTTTTCTTTTTTTTTTTAAATCTCACTCACCTCAAACTTTTGAACAGTTTTTTTTTTTTTTCTCATTAAGGGACATAAAATTAGACAATGGAGAAAATGGTTGACATACACTAATATAAAATTAATATTACAAACTATTAAAGGTAGGGTAGGCAAGATCCCACCCTCCCTTCAGAGCACTCTCCAAACCACATAACTACAATAATAATGAACATAAACTTACAGAACTACTTGTACCACCTGACTGCTGCAGATTCATTTCAGCGTTGATAGTGTTGACATAGAAACGCATAAATCCAAGTCTGAGGACATGAACAGCTCCGTGTAGAACGTCACAGGTTCTCACAGGTTCTCAATCTCATAATTACGGTTACGAAATGGTGTGAATGCAGCATGAAATCATTGTTTTGGTTCAGGAGGAACTGTATAAGGTATGGAAATATGTTGACAGGCAGGTTGGACATTGTACCAAAAAATGTTCATCCAGTCATTGCATTCAGTCCAAATGCAATGATTGGATGAACATTTTTTGGTCCTGATTCCTCCACAGAAGATACACTATATTGCCAAAAGTTTTGGGACGCCTGCCTTTACGTGCAAATGAACTTTAATGATATTTAATTTAATTGTCCCACTCTTTGCAACTATAACAGCTTCAGCTTTTCTGGGAAGGCTTTCCATCATGTTTAGGAGTGTGTTTATGAGAATTTTTGACCTTTCTTCTAGAAGCATATTTGTGAGGTCAGGCACTGATGTTGGCGAGAAGGCCTGGCTCACAGTCTCCGCTCTAATTCATCCCAAAGGTGTTCTATCGGGTTGAGGTCAGGAGGTGCAGGCCAGTCAAGTTCCTCCACACCAAACTCGCTCATCCATGTCTTTTTGGACCTTGCTTTGTGCACTGGTGCGCAGTCATGTTGGAACAGGAAGGGGCCATACCCAAACTGTTCCCACAAAGTTGCGAGCATGAAATGGTCTTGGTATGCTGAAGCATTAAGAGTTCCTTTTACTGGAACTAAGGGGCCATGTCCACCCCTGAAAAACAACCCCACACCATAATCCCCCTCCACCAAACTTTACACTTGGCACAATGCAGTCAGGCAAGTACCGTTCTCCTGGCAACCGCCAAACCCAGACTTATCCATTGGATTGCCAGACAGAGAAGCGTGATTCGTCACTCCAGAGAACACGTCTCCACTGCTCTAGAGTCCAGTGGCGGCGTGCTTTACACCACTGCATCCGACGCTTTGCATTGCACTTGGTGATGTAAGGCTTGGATGCAGCTGCTCGGCCATGGAAACCCATTCCATGAAGCTCTCTACACACTGTTCTTGAGCTAATCTGAAGGCCACACGAAGTTTGGAGGTCTGTAGCTATTGACTCTGCAGAAAGTTGGCAACTGTGCGCCTCAGCATGCGCTGAACCCGCTCTGTGATTTTACGTGGACTACCACTTCGTGGCTGAGTTGCTGTTGTTCCCAATTGCTTCCACTTTGCTATGATACCACTAACAGTTGACTGTGGAATATTTAGTAGTTAGGAAATTTCACGAATGGACTTATTGCACAGGTGGTAACCTATCACGGTACCACGCTTGAATTCACTGAGCTCCTGAGAGCAACCCATTCTTTCACAAATGTTTGTAGAAGCAGTCTGCATGCCTAGGTGCTTGATTTTATACACATGTGGCCATGGAAGTGATTGGAACACCTGGATTCAATGATTTGGAGGGGTGTCCCAATATTTTTGGCAATATAGTGTTTATGTACATATTTAGATAACTTCTATTATTGATTGATATCAGGATGTGAATAGAGTTTCAAACAGAATAACAAAAAGTGTTTATAAAACAAATTGCCTACCCTACTTTTAATAGCACTGCTCAGATTATTTGGCTTTTGAAGAATTTAATAAGAAATGTTATTATTGAAGTCTATTGAATGCCTTTTCTGAAACTCTAGAGGAGACACACTTGAGATTACAGTGGTCTTTTTGTCTCAGAAGAAATATCAGAGAAGCAGGAGACTTAAGAAACTGCTCCATTTATTCACCATTCAAACTCACTTAAGAGAAACAAAGACGTTAAAGAGATCTCATGTGCAATTTTTTTCCTTCCTATAAGAGACCTTCACTGACAGGTTAGCAAGGCTTTAATTGAAAGCGTTTCTAAATAGATAATGCATAATGACAATGATAATCACTCTAAAACTAAGCTTATTAATTAGAGTTTAGAACAATGGCTTGCTATTTGTCAAGGAAACTGTGATAAACCTCGAAACAAGCCTTTAGTTACTTTCTCACACTCATAATAGGGCTGAATACACTCAACCAAGGAAGCTAAATAGTCAACTAAAGTTGATTATGTGGCACTTATTTGGAGCAACCTATAGCAACATCATTCATGAAACCTCATAAAAGAGAAGGTGATACTCAATTCAGTGGGTAATTTGTAGAAACCCTTGAGGCAAGTGTGTGGATATAATGATGCTCTACAATGTTCTGAAATGCTCTTCATGAACTATGTTCTTTAGCTACTGATTTAAGTGAAGATATTGTTCTTAAATATGAACTTAATTAATCTTCATCAAACAAATCAAATGCAGCCATTAATGTAAATGTGGGCTTGAGTAATCGGTATACAGTGGCAAAACATAAGCCAGCAGTGCTTGGCAATTCAACATGAAATCCGCCATAATCTGATTGGTTCCACTGTGTCGATAAGACAATGCAGCAAACAGGCTTATATTCCCACCCATGTTATTGAGCCTCTAGACCCACCCTCATACAGTCAAATGAGTCAACCATGTACAGTTCTCATAGAAAGCAGCTGGTTTCAATGAATTAGCATGAATTTGGGCCAAAATAATGTACTAGTAGAGTTTGATTGGAAGTGCAGCCTTGACATGCATTCCTGTAGCTCAGCATAGTATAGTGCAAACAACGCCAAGGTAGGGTGCTATGATTTCCTCAATGTGGAAAACACAGATGGTATCACGGAATACAGTCATAAAGATGGAATTTACTGTATAATGCAAAATGTCATGGAATTTGGCAAAATTTGGGTGAATAAATCAAAAATAGGGTTGTAAACTTAATAAAATCACGATATGAACTAGTGTTTATGAATATTAAACCACAAAAAGATATAAAGTCTGCATGTTCTGCTTGTCTCTATGTGAATGAATAGTGCATTTTCATCTATAACACATATTAAAGCATGCATGACATTTATGGTGTTTTCAGCATCTGCTTTCTCAGAGCTGCTCTGAGAGTTCACTTCATTTGATAACAAACTATTGTCAAACTCAAATATCTTCATTGCAACCCTTCAAAATAAAAGTTTGGTTTAACTTAAAAAAAAAAAAAAAAAAAATATATATATATATATATATATATATATATATATATATATATATATATATATATATATATGACAGAAATATATTGCTCTTGTTACTATATTGTACAGTGCAATGTATGTAATAATACCATAATAATACAGTTAATTAAAACTTTTTTTTTTAAGAAGTATCACACATCACACAATATTTTTCTCCATGCAGTAATTTAATCAGTAAACCACATTTGAGCAGTAAATAAAAGGAATTGTTCAAATTTCTGAAAAAACTAAAAATTTCATAGGGCACTATTATTGTTAAAAATATAATAAATAAATTGTTTTGTGAATTAAATTTTTTATGAATTCAATTACAGATCTTTTTTGATTATAAAAATTAATTAAACCATTAAAACTGAACCCAGAAAAATTAAAATGGAAAACACAGACTTTGGGGCCCCCATTTCATAGGGCCCTTCTTTAACAGTACCCCTAGAAACAAATGCCACGACGTAAACCCCCTCATGGAAGAAGAAAGCCGTCGTGTTTACAACTGTGACAATATGCGTTTTCCAAGATCAACTAAATGCTGGATTTTCAAAAGTATGTAAAGTTTGCGGCTCCACTGTTGCAGTAAACTTGCACAACGTTTGTAAATGAATAATTTATTAGATACATGCCGGCCTGTTATTCTAAGGACATGGACTATACATTTTCACACCACTAAACATGACGCAGAAAAAACAAACTGTGATTGGTTGTGTTACATGTCAGTCAAACGTCCCCTTGTGCGGTCCTTGGCCAATGAAAGCTGCAATAGAGTCCTGACCTTCTGCCGTCAGTCTAAAGGTCTGGCTATGCAAGACTAACTCATACTAGACAATCTGAACCGTGCCCGAGCGCATTTGACCCCCAAAGTCTGGTTTGACTAGTGTGATTGCTCCGTACCTTGCCCAGGCGCAGTTTGTTTAACCATCCCTGGCCCACTTGGAAGAGGTGCGCCAGAGCATGGTTCATGGTTCGAGCGTGGTACGCATGTAGTGTGATCGCTAACCGCGCCGGAGCAGGGAACAGCTACTACTCTTCATCATTACGACAGCAAACATCTTCTATTACTACTTGGATAGTACACTATTCAATTAATTTAATTAAATCGAGTATATTTAGGTTTATAATGGGTCTGGCTCTCACCTTATTGATGAACAGGAATTGTAGTTAGCGAGTAAAGCTGCAAATTCCCCCATCAACGTCAGCTGCCTCCGTAATAATATTCTGATACGTGCAGCACAATCAAGTGAAAATCGCTGCCCGGCATAAATGATAAATCTATTCGACAGTCTTATTAGAGAAAGTGCTTTTCTACCTGTTCTTCAAAACAAAAAGTTGCATCGTAAATGACATAAGCGTTCTCCGGCCCGTAACATTAAGTGCAATGTGAGTGCAGGCCAGCAGGGGAATGGGGAGGGGGGACAATTGCACCAGGTGTACAAACCATGAGTACACCCTAAGTCGCACCGGATAAAAGCGTCTGCCAAACTCATAAATATAAATACTGACCACACCAGGGAAAGTTCTTAGGGCTGTTTATTATGCCATGCTGACTATATGATTCATTGGTTAGTTGCATTTTATGATTTCCATGCAGCATTGTTTTCCTCTGCTGTTTATTATCAGAAAAGACCGGCAACCTATTTTTGGGTCGCTACGCACCAGTTGAGAAACCACTTATATAATGCATCTGTAACTGCACAATGTTTCTCTCTCCAGCGTACAGCAGAGCTGCGCTTAATGTCTGAGTTAGACCCTAGGAGATCCCCACTCTTAATTGAAAGGCAGACATTCCGAGAAAAGTGAGGAGTGGAGTTAGTAAACGATGGTGGGGATTATGGGTCAATAAAACAGTGTTCCACTGAGACTTCCAGCAAGGGTCAAGGGCGCTGCATTGATTGGCTCAACATAAAGCTGAGTAAAGTGTGTGCGCGCGTCTCTTTATATGCCTCTAGAGAAATGTGTACAACGGAGGAAGGTACAAAGACTATATTAAAGATTCACAGATCTTCTAGGAATGACTGTAAGCATTACCATCAAATTATTACGCATTATGCTCCTGATAAAACACAGAATCATTTTATAATGATACAATATGCAGACTACTGTACGTAAAAAAACAAGCAGACAGTATGTGTGGTCTTTTTTGTAAAATCTGTTTTTCCGGACGAGGCTTGTTGTCCCGCAAAACCTCTCAAGTGTCAGGACCATGTCAGCCATCAGCTCGCAGACAAAACAGATGATTTGTTCTATTAATGTTCATTTGTCGCTTGCTACATTTGACACCTGACACCCATAAAGACTGATTCATCACCCTCTCCCCTCTCTGTTACGATTGTACTTCCCCCCCAGTGAAAAATGAAACCATCAGTTAATTACTCTGTTCATTTAGCGTGCTCTCTCGCTCCCGTTCTCTCTCTCTCTGTTCACATTGTCTTGATTAAGGCAGACACCGGAGCATATAAATGTGCTTCTCATAAGGCAGTTCTCCTAACAGCTGTCACTCATCGCTCCAGTAGACGCTGAAGGGACATTGTGGGACTCATTTGGTTGGCTAGACTTTCTCTCTCTTCGGTTTCAAACAGCCTAAACTGGACTTTATGATTTTGTAGGAGACTTTGAATGTGCTGATTTGCTGGTGTGAGATTAGGTTGGGGAGATTGAGTCATACCCATAGATGAGGCCATAAAACACATGCTATAAAGCATTCCACAGGGTGTAATAAAAGGTGTTGTTTCTTATTATATGTGCAACTAGATTTTTACATTTTCTGAAGGAAATGCGAGTGGTGCTTGCCCGTGCAAAACTAAACTAAAGGTAAAACTAAAACTATTACAAGCATTTTTAGTTAACTGCAATAAAGCTGAAATAAAATAAAATATAAATATTAGATGATTAACTTAAACTAAATGGCAATGCGAAATGTTGCCTTGGAAACTAAAGGCCCCGATATACTTATGGCGAAGTTCTTTTTTGTTCTTCGCTTAAGAGGAAAGTTCGATATACATTTGTAGTTGTATACTGTTGAAGCGAGCATCCCAACACAGTCCATGCTGCTGAGAGCGGCATTAAGATGAATATACAAATAAGTGCTGCACGCTTTCCTCTCAAAAAAATAAACACAGCAAAAAGGGCAGCGGCCATTAATACAATAGATTGCTTTAAAGTAAGCAGCTTTACCATATTAAACATGACAAAACAGTGTCAGTGTCGCTTTTGATTAGAATTACAACTTCAATTTCTACTATAAAGCAGCTCTCCAATATGTTCTGACTGAATGGAAGAAATTTGTCAAAGATTTCCATGTTGAATGAGGCGGAACCTCAGAACACGCCTACTTCTTACGTATTCACTACAGACCAATGGTAGTTTGAAGGTGTTTACCAGTGAGGAAACTTTTCTGTAAAACGGTTCCCGAAGCGAACTCCAAAGGAACTTAATTTTGGCCTGATTTTGTTCTTAATGACGTAACACAAGTTCATCCGAAATAAATAAAAACTAAAACTGAAATAAACTAAACCTTAGTAATAATTAAAAAAAAAAAAAACATAACAAAACAAAAGCACATACGTAACAAAATTACTAAAAATTCTACTAAAAGGAAAACTGAAAATATAAAAATAAAAGCATATTCAAAATATTAATAACAACTATACAATGTAAATCACAACTTTTTTCTTTTATCAAATCAACTCAGATAATTAATGTGGTTTAGATAACATAACATTTGGAGTTTCTGTTGATTAAACCAATCTCCTTTATTGTATTAACTCAAATTTTTAATTTCAGTGAACTCAAAATTTTAGTTTTATTTAAATTAATTTTAATTAAAATTTTATTTTAAGGCAACCAGGTTACTTTTTAAGCTAAACCATCAATAATTTTTTACAGTTTAAAAGTATATAAATAACACTAAAATAATCCTGGATTGGTTGCCAGGGTGTTGCTATGCAGGGTGTTGTGGTTAATTAAGTCAAAAGAGCCTTCCAATCTTTGTGACATTCAAGTGCCATTACATGCTGTTCATTGCTTAGTATAATGATACTGTATACATGTTTATTTATTTATCCACAGAGTCTCATTGAGAGATTATTGTGAAATCAGATCAATCAAATGTCTTATACAGATAATCCTTATTGATGTAATACCTACTGTCACCTATCATGACTTAATCCCATATCTCTCTGCAGCCCCTCAGAAGAGTGACATTTTCTGTGGTGAGTCAAGCTCCCGATCAAGGCTGCTATGATAGTGGGGTGGAGGACTCCGAGACCCCGAGCAGCAAGAGCTCCTCTGGACCCAGACTGGGATCTTTACCACTGCCTGAGGACGGATATGAAAGGACGACACCAGAAGGGAGCGTAGGCGAAGAGGAGCATGTGGAAAATGGTAAAAATTCATCTGTGGGAAAGGCCTGAGACAACAAAGTGAAAAATGACATTGTAAATTTTGTGTGTGTGTGTGTGTGTGTCTGTGTTCTTCTTTCACTTTCAAGGAATAGTTCACCCAAAAATGAAAATTCAAAAGAAGATATTTTGAAGAATGTTGGTAACCAAACAGTTACCATTTACTTTTATTTGCATGGACAAAAAAACACTGAGATATTTACAGGTTACATACATACATACAGGTTTGGAATGATATGAGGGTGAGTAAATGATGAGAGAATTTTCATTTCGGGGTGAACTATCACTTAAATAACAGTAGCACTAGAGTAGCATGACGATTAATCATGCATATTATATTATATTATATTATATTATATTATATTATATTATATTATATTATATTATATTATATTATATTATATTATATTAAAGCTGCAGTCTGTAACTTTTTTTGGTTAAAAATGATTCAAAATAAATTTTTGAGAAAGTACATCACCAGCCAGTGCTTAAAAATCTCCTTTACCTTAGCCCAATTCACAACGGTAAGCTTGTAATAATGTTTCCTAATCCGGATAGTACTGGTGGGTTTCTGCACGAAATTCGAGCATGCAGCCGTTCGTCTTTTCGTCATTACGTCATGTCTGTTTACATAGAGAAGGAGTCCCAACTAGTAGGCTATATGGCATGTGGAGGATGCTTTATAGCCTTTTCTCACAGCAGCTGAAATAATTAAACTTATTTTGATGGCAGATTGTAATCCAGAAAGGTCAAAATGACAATCATCAGTGACAATTGGAGATTCACGCGTAGTCAAAAGCAAAAGACGGCGGACTGCGGAGTGGCTACAGAAATTGAAATCTACAGGTAACACTAATATACACTAAATACAAATAGTCACACAATGCTCATGTTAATAACATTAATAATTTGAAAACAAAGTATAACAATAATAATCATTTGCACGGTTTGACGTGATACGAGCTAAGCAATCGTTAGACTTAATCACCACTGGCAGCAATATAAAAAGTGGCTGACATGTTACTTACTTGTTCAGATGACATTTTTCAGTGAATATTTGTGATTCCAAAGTCCAGTACCCACACCGATGTGGTGACTGACAGTAAACGTTAGATTCATCGATACACAACCCACGTACAATTGATAATTCCGCAAATAACTACAATTGCAGGTTTCAAACAGAGATGGCGACAAAACTTACAGACTGCAGCTTTAATTATATTATATTATATTATATTTTTATATATTACTATATTTTTTGGCCTATATTACATATTTATGATAAAATAAGGATTGTTTTTTTCATGCACACAAATACAAAATTCCATCATGATAACACACATGACATTAAAATAATAAATAAATATTAATGAAACAACCTAAGATAAAACCCAAATGTACATATCCGATAACAAAAACTAACAAGAAACAGAACAGTTTAAATGAAATACCATCAAATGTAAAGTCTTACACAGGGAATTGTGGGAATATCATTTTCACTGTAAATTATAAGATGACTGTTCATTTTTACTTCCAAAGTCTGTACATTTAACAGTATTTTACTGTAAAATTACTTACAATGTCCTGTTAGATCTATTTTCACCATATACAGTAAAAGGGAACTTGCCGTTAACCAATTAACAGATTTTAACATAGAATTTTTACAGTATTTTTTTTTACAGTGTAGAATGAGGTTCAAAAGACCACTAGTGATATTGCTTCTGTTTTGATTTTTGTTTTCTAATTTTACACCATGTTGTTATCATTACAAATTATATTTCCAGCAACTTACAGATTACATTTTTAAGATTTTCTTAGTATTTGGTTTGTTCTCATTTTGGTTTTTCCTCCTTTGCATTATTTAAAGCAGTAAATTACAGCAGTACTCAAGCTGACATGAACATCGTCCCAGACCTTTGCACATCACTGTAGATAGGCAGTCATTCATGCTCCAAGGACATCATGAGTGTCTAAAACTTGACAGTCTGAACAAAAATTTTTGAACTATGACCTGCGCATATTTCAGTTGAGACAGTTCCCTGACAGGATATCCTAAAACAGCCTCTTTCTCTGTTCCTCAGACCCAAGGCAGCTCCCTGACGTGGCTCTGACAGGAAAGTGCACACGAGAGTGTGACGAGTTTGGTCACTCTGACACCTGCTGGATGCCCGTGCAGCCGTCACCACGAAGACGCATGGAACCACCCCAACTCTCCACCTTCGCCTCGCCCGGCGATAACAACAACAATACGGAGGACGACAGCGACCGAGAGGAAGACGGAGATGGGGGTACGGATAAGAGCAGCGGAGGAAGCGAGGAGGTCCGGGATTCGCTTGCAAACGGAGACCCGCTTGGAACGCTCAGCCGCCGGGACCGGAACAGGAACATGGGCGACCACAACCGTAATCTCCTGAATCGTAAAATGACCTCTGCGTCCTACGACACGTTCAGCAGCGCCGGCTTTGGTCGTCGTCTGGAAGAAGAAGACTCACACCCCCCAGAGGTCATACCGCTCACGAGGACGGGGGGCGACTATAAGACCACCTCGTGCCTCACTCTGTCTCGCAGGGAAGTGTACCTGTGAGCTGCAGCCAGCCCTCAACGCGACGGGACCGGCCTGAGCAACTTCACTGCATCGGAGCAGGAGGATCATTAAGAGACTAGTGCATACCTGTTCAAAACAGGCATCTTCTCCTTGCCAAAAATTCATCATCAATTCATTGCTCTGGATGCAAAATATCAAAGTTTGAGGAGAAAAAAAGTGAATCATCGTTTAATCTTTCATAAACTTGGTTGGACTTTGTCAATGGAAAACACTTGCATGTTAGGGCTCCCACAGACAGGGGGCGATGTGGGGATTGATGGACAAAATCCGGTTACAGACCACATAAATGGATGCGATTGTGGCACATTATGGAAATAAAACCATGTAGCATCAGGAAAAAAGAATCCTAACCAATCATCTATTTTAATCTAACTAGTTTCCTGTTGCTGAGCCGGTACAGTTATTTAATTACAACCACACTAGTCATGTAAATGCTTTCATGTCAGACTTTTAGTGAAAAATGAGAACAAAAAATCCGGTCATCCATTTTAATCATTTGTAAAGCTACTCGTTTTCCTTTTTTTAACAAATATGGGAATATACTACAGCTCTCATTAGTGCTTCAGAACTTTCGAATGGAATTCTTTGCTATTCTGTAATGGAACAATTATCACAATGACTGTTAAATTACCATCCCATCAGGACCTCAGAGTTTAAATCAGCCAATTACATCATGCGACACACGCTCTGTGCGCAGCACAAAAACATACACACACACACACGGAGATACATGTCTATATCCATTTAGTGCAGATGTGCGTGTACAAGTGTGTATGTACTGTATAAACAGACGTTTTTGGCATACCTGAGGCTTTTTTAAGAAATGGTTTTTTGAAAGTAGATGTAGCATTTTTGCCTGCTTGATCTTCAACTAGTATATAAGACACTGAAGTGTATTTGAATAACTTAATCATCTGTGTAAAGTGCGTACACAGGGGCATTAAACAATGTTTAGATACATCTATACTATACTATAAACAACAAAATATACTGTATCTCATCCCTTTTAAGTAGAGCTCATATGTAAACCAAATTTCTTTAAAGGCAACACTGCATGACGATAAGCTAATGCTTATTTTGTTAAATACGAATCAGATTTTGTTGTTTTTCTGAGGATATAACCACTTTAGGATGGGCGCGTGTGAGTGTGTGTGAATGCAAAGCGAGGTCGGTGTGTAAAAGTCGCAGAGGAGAGCTAGATATTTAATTTAGCCAGAAATGACACACACAATGTAGTTGTTCAAATACCTGTATTACAGTTCAAACTAATCAAAAGAGTCGTTGTTAATCTTACGGCAGCCTAGTCTAGGTCTTCGCCACAATCGGCATCTCATCAAGCCTCTGGAATTTTCAAATTGAGTTTTGGAATGGCATTTTTAGCTCTTGTTATGCATTGTAAGTACAATCTGATTGATAAGAACAAAGTGACATGTATTTCACCAACTCTCAGGAAACTTGAGATTCAGTGTGTGTCCTCGGCTCATTATCAACGCTGAGCTTTAGTCTGCGCTCCGACTTGTCCTCACAAGGCCATACGTTCGGGGAGCCCGTTTTCCCTTTTTCAGACACTCCGCACCTGGCGACGGTGCCCGAAGTGTGCGTGTTTCCTGGCTTCCCACGGTGAGAATCGCAGACTCATCCCTTTCACTTCACGGAACAGCCTTGGGTCTGGAGCGGGACTGGTGGACTCCAGTCCATCTATGCCAAAATCTGTCCAGCTTTTCCGGTTTTACTGGAAGGACTGGTGCACAAACGTACCTGAAAAAGACTAGCCCAGAACCTGCGGTTCAGTGCCTGGATGAGAGGAAATTGTTAAACTGGCCTACACAGGGTTTGTGAAACCGGAGGACTTGAGAAGAGGGAATCTGTCTCTAAAGATGGCGTGTTTCCTTTGCCAGGTTTATAGGCTAAATATGCTGTTATACAGCAGTCTGTAAGTAGTGTACAGTACGGGGTGCATAACGGACTATGTATATGAAACCGTGTCTTTTCTTTCTTCTTTTTTACTGCACGTTTACCTAACAGTTCAACTCACCTACTGCAAAACGGGGAGGGATGGGGAGGGCAAAATAACATCGTGTCTAAAGAGTAACATTCACTTGAACTTTTTTATAAGATAAACACTGAACTCATGTACTCGCTCAACATCCGCCATTTTACTGCTACCCTGTAGAGAAATGACCACTGAACTTTAACCTGAAAGGCATGTTGACGGTCTTTAATCCTGCACCTGTGAGGAAAATGTTTTTGGGTTTTTTATTTCTCTGTTTTTAGGAGTTTTTGAAGCTCTCTCTCTCTCTCTCATGGAGTTAATGCGTTCATTGCGTTTGTTATGACAAATAACAAATCAAAGGGGGTTGGAATGGTTTGAAAGTTTGGTATGTGACATGTAAAAGTTTGATTTTGACATTAAAACACCTTTAAATCGTGTTCTGCTTCCTTTTTCAGTCTTGAATTTACTGTTTGATTCACTTTTGCACGTATATTGATTGCATATTACTGAGCACACAGTGATAAAGTTTTCTTTTGCAATCCTGCACCCTGCTGGTAAAACAGAAAATTACATTTCTCATTCACCTTGCAACCTCTTGAGTGTCCTCTCACATAAAATAGTGCATTTGGAAAAACACATTTTGATCTCTCTTTTTACATTTCCATGGCTTGGTTTAACATAATTCTGATTTGTTTAGCTTTTTATCACACTGCAGTAATTAATCCTGGGTATTCAATTTCTTTGTAAACCCAATGGTTAAAGGTGGTTAAAGGTGTTGTTATGGATAGTTCGACCAAAAATAAAAATCCTGTAAATCTTGATCAATGTTTATATGCGAATAAAAGCCTAAATTCAATCTGTTCATCATATAAAGTGATCGTGTCTCTTCAGAAAATTCATATGGATTAGTTTTACAATCTCTTTATTAACTTTTTGAAGTGTCAAAGTGGTAGTTGCATAGTTGTCAATGGAGAGACAGAAATCGCTCAGATTTCATACGAAATACCTTCATTTGTGTTCTGTAGATGAACAAAAGTCTTACAGGTTTGGAACACCATGAGGGTGAGTAAATGATGCCATTTTTTGGGTGAACTATCCCTTTAAGAATGAACTGCTGACATGTCAACAGATCTCAGTGACAGCCACAGCCTTAAATAGTAAAATAAAAAAAGGGTTTTGAGAAAAGTTTATGATTTCTCACCTGTCAACAACGGCTTACTCAGCCAAACATAGATAGAGAAAAAAGTGGCCAGAAAAAAGAAGCAAGATAAGAGTGAAAACAGTCAAAGCTTTACATCGCTGGAGGGAGCTGAGAATCATGCTTAAAAATGGATGCAGCTCTTGCTTTCCTTCTGCTTAATAAATCAGCGTGGTTGTAGAAAAAGTTGATGTGTCTAAATATGGTAATCTGGTGATAATATAGTGCTGCAGCGATGACATATTTATGTAGGCCAATCCGGAAGTTAGCATCACACTGTTTCCCTCAACTTCTTCATTGGCTTTTGGGTTATTGCAGAAAATAAGCTCTGTGACCAACAAAAGTTTGATTCTTACACATTTTGTTTATCATGATAATCTTGGCAAGTGAACTTTTATGAATTTTGAAGCCTAAATAATCAACAGATGTAAAAATGCTAAATGTAGACCGTAATTAGACCCGCTCCTTTTCAGAGCTACAATCATTGTGTTCTGTCTTATGGTTTGTATTTCCACAGCAAGAAGATAACATTTTTCCTGAAAGTTTGAGTTAGAATAGATTGCACAAGCTTGAAACACAACAAGGCTATGGAAGCGTACTTGTGTATAAATGAGTTTACCTATTATTTTGATGATTTAATGACCCCAACAACTTCTGTATTCCCATTTAGCCACTTGTTAGCAACTGCCTTTTTCAAAACAAAAGCTTTAAAAAAAATCCCAAGGGGTATTCCTAATGTATTTCATGTCATAGAATAAAACAAGCAAATATCTTGAGCTTGTGTTAACCACAGACCTTATTTCAGGCATTTAACCAAAAATCCATTTTTGACTTCAGAACGATGGAACTGGGAGTGCTAAAATGTTAACTAATTTCTGGGGTGAAAAATTTCACAGCACATTTCACTGGTTCACTTTCATCGCACAGATTTGCTGTGTTGATCAACAGAAAGTTGCTTGTTCTGTCAGTTGTGTTTCATACCACTCCAGTACTGACAAAAACAATACATTCTTTTTGGCCATGAAATTTCACAAAAAATTTGCTAGTGTGTGTACATTTTTACATCCTTATTTGCATAGTTATGAGGTAAATAAATTGATTTTTAAATGCTTGTCTATCAGTGGTTATGTTGCCAGATAAATCCACTAATAATGATTTGTTAAACACTTCAACTGCATCGTTAGATGCTGAAACTGCACATCAATGTTTAAAATGGGCAACCACTTTTTTGCGTTTAGTTTATGATTAGTTTTCTTATGCAAGATGACTAGTTGTAACATTGTTTCACATTGTATCCTTTGGCATTGCATTTCGTGTTTTGCATTTCTCAGTTTTCTCTCTTAAAACTATATGCAGATTTCATTATTATTTCTTACTGTTACTATACATTTTGTAGAGTCTTTATTTTCAGATTTTCCACAGACCCATTAGCACGCCTCTAGGACCCCAGTTTGAAATCCCGTGGTCTTTACTAAAGTTGTACCAGAGTACTGGCTGATGTAATAGAATATCTAAAATTTTGTGGAACTCGCCTGAATTAAAATCGAGGAAATCGCCCCTGAAGGCAGTTTCAATGAGCCAGAGTTCTTTGAAGAACAGAGCTGCTCAGGGAGGATGATGTTTTTCAAGAATTCCTTCGTCCCAGTGGAATATAGAAATGCTGCTCTAGTTATGGAAACAGCTCACTTACTTTTGAAATTTTTGTACTTCTCCACCATTTTCAGTGTCCCTTTTATTGCCAATAGCTTTAGAACATCAGGGATGTCCAATCATTTCTCTAGTCCAGCATGTTAACATTTTGTTTGCTCTGTGAATAGTCTAAGCAATCTGGAAACATGTCTAATGCATAATGTAGAATGAATTATCAGACCCAGCATTCAAGTTTCCCAAAGTCAAATGAATACATATATTTGGTAGTTTTTTTCTTGGCTTAAAAATATTACACTTATTTACTGTTTGCTCATGCATATGCACAGTTCTGCATGCTTAATTTGGATTCACATCAAGGCCCATCATGGGCTCAGACTCTTATATTAAGTCTATCGCATTCTACAAATGCTTGTCACCATGTTTAAAGTCATTTATTCTCCTCTGTCAGTTTACATGAAAATCAATGCCTAGTTGCCCATTGTGTTGACAGATTTTGCTGACCATGGTACACATTCATTGATTGTAGGCCACATTATTTTCTTGAAAGTTGTTTTTGTATAAGGATTAAATACATTACTAGCCAGGTTCAAGTCAAGAACATAAAGATAAGGGCATGGCATAACCATGTCATATGAATTGGCCAGATAACCGTGTAAGTTACCACATCAGGAAATGGGCCAATATTTTATCAGTTTACTCAGCCTGTCCAACTTCTTAAAATACATGATGTGAAAAGCTGTCTTGTTGAGTAATTTGAGCTTTTATTCAGCATGAATCATTGATTGGTGATACCTATTTTGCAGTAAACATGTCAAAAGTAAAAAGTTCTGACATGTTTTCTAGATAAAATATTAAACTCACAATTTTTAAAGATGAAAATCATATTAGTTACCTTTTCGTTATATATCCAAATTAAGTGAACATGGCGATGAATTTTAAACAGTGTTGGGGACGCTACTCTAAAACTGTAGCTTGACAAGCTACAAGCTACTCATAAGTAAAAGCAGTTAAGTTACATTCAAGCTACACTTCTGAAAAGTAGTACTTTCAGGTTCGTATGCAAAACACAATGTAGCTTTTGGGCGCGTTACACCGCTACTTTCTTGAAAAAGTAGTTAGCTACTGAATAAGATACACTGTTTTAAAAGTATGAGCTAATGACAAGCTACTGAAAATGTAGTTAAACAGTAGCGACACTACTTAGCTAGCTACACTCTAAAAAATGCTGGGTTAAAAACAATCCAAGTTGGGTTGAAAATGGACAAACCCAGCGATTGGGTTGTTTTAACCCAGCGGTTGGGTTAAATGTTTGCCCAACCTGCTGGGTAGTTTTATTTAAACCAACTATTGTTTAAACATTGCTATATGGCTAGCTTAAAATGAACCCAAAATAGTTGGGAAATTAAAAACCAGATGCAATTAGAGGCAACAATAAAGACAAAAGGTGAATGTTTATTAATAAGCTTTAATATTTTATTAATATAAATTTAATAATAGTTTATTAATATAAATTTATTAATAAGCAATTTAATAAATGTTTATTGTTTAATAATTATTCATTGAACATTAATAAATGTTCATTTCCAGCATACTTTGGGTTAATTTTAATTAAGCAATACAGTAATTTTTATACAATAGTTGAGTTAAATAAAACTACCCAGCAGGTTGGGCAAACATTTAACCCTACCGCTGGGTTAAAACAACCCAATTGCTGGGTTTGTCCATTTTCAACCCAACTTGGGTTGTTTTTAACCCAGCATTTTTTAGAGTGTACTCCCCAACACTGAATTAATTTCATTTCATTTAATTTAATTTCATTTCATTTTTTGATTTGAGTCATGTCCCCAAGTGGTAAACACTTCTAACATGAAAACCACTTGTAGTACATGGGTTCAAGTGTACTATAAGTGGTATCTAAATACATTTTTTAAATACAGAGATAGTATATTAAAAGCAAATTTTAGTATATATTCATGGTGTCTCAAAATAGCACACTTGAGTACACTTAGATGCTCTTAATGTTATCTTAAGAAGTACTAAAAAAGAATTTTTAGTATATTAAGTACTGTAATGCAACACATAGGATGACCCCGATAGATCATTGTGTTTAAGTTAAAAGGATTGTAGATATGTGTCTCTTAAATACTGAAAAAACTGCTAATTTCAAGTATGGGTAGATATATATTTACAAATATCTGGTTGTACCACCTGACAAAAAAAGTAAAAATGAATTTAAACACTTTGAACGCATTGTTCATGACTCCAAAATATGCATTACAGCAATTCTGATTAAAAAAAAATGTTTTTGAAGCTTTATTTGCTCAATGACCATATAACAAAACCTGGTTGCACTTTATTTTACAGTATGTGCATTTACATACTTACCTAAGAAAGTACTGGGTAATATAAGGTAACTACATGGGTTAGGGTTAGGTTAAGGGTAGGGTAGGTTCAGTGTTAGTACCTATTATTGCAATAACTTTAATAAGTACACTGTATGTACATGGGGAACAGGACTTTAAAATAAAGTGATACCAAAAAAAAAAAAAAACATTTTGGAAAAACATTACAATAAATGTGTATTTTCATTAGTGTATTTGTACATCTACAGCTGAAAGTGTTCTAAAATCTTTAGAGAATACACTTGCAGTTTTGATGTTAGCATTTACTTTTAATAAATGCATTGCTAGAAAAAATGCAGTGCTTTATTTTGCAGTAAAGTTGAACTGTTTGGCTAAGGTAAGAGTGTGTTTAGATCACTATGTTAACTGTTTTGAGAGCAGTTACATTACCTTGGAGAAATGTGTCAAATAGATTGAGAAAAACTGTAATTAGATATGACATAATTTGGTAGTAAAAAATAAAGTGTTGCACATTTTACTGGTGCAAAGATGAGTATGTGTATTTTGAACAACATTTGCTTTTATCCCTTAATTAGAAGAACCACAATTACTAAATTGTGTCGTCTGTCGGGGACTACTGAACAGACATTTAGAAGTTTATTTTAAAATCAAAATAAAGTTCTGTAAACACTTGCATTTTTACAACACTATAAGTGTGTCCCATCAAAGCTCTACACACACTTTTACACTCTTCACGCTCACTTGAACACTTGGGCCAATTACAGGAAAAATGTCACGTAAGTAGACAAGTGGTCAAGTGCAAAGACTGCAAGTGTGGGTATTTGGACAGGCCCAACATAATTTTTTCATTGTTCAAATAATTAAAAACCCATCTGTCAAAGAAACATGGCCAACAACAATACATTTGTTTTTTTTATCAAGTTACACAATTGGACTAATTTTTTGTTGTTGGGGTCAGTAATTTTTTTAAAAGATACTACAAAATACCTTTATTCAGCAAGAATGCATTAAACTGATGAAAATAAAGACTTTTACATTATTATATAGCACCACATCAGTATACAGGAATGTGACAATGAAGACTGATAGAAATGAAAAGTTCAGCTCTGCCATCACATGAATAAATTACATTTTATAATATAATAAAAACAGAAAACAGTTATTTTAAATTGTAATAATATATTACTGTTTTACTGTATTTTTAATCAAATAAATGGGTGAGTTTTGGTTATCTCAAACAGTTGGCTATCTCAAAGTCTTAAAAATAAGAGTAGGCCACAGTGAAAATGCTGGTCCTCATATGTCAGTTGGTCAATTGCTGCAGCCTTTATGGACATCATTGGTATGTGAAGATTTCATCTTATCAGTTTTGTGCAATCAACCACAAACGGTGAAGATGAATCAGCTTTCCACATATAAGGTTTTGCTCTAATGTAATAAACTTAGACATTCATCTGATCTCCACCTAAGTAAGCAATACAACATATTTGGCTTAAACTATTGGTTTAAACTATTATTATTATAAAATTAAAGAGGTTTAAATGGTTTAACTTGTGCTGTTGTTTATAAAGAATGTAACTTTACATCAAAATTGTCAGAGAGTGATAGTGAAGTGGCTGTAAGGGTTAGGTGTAATTTTATATTTCGCAGTGTTTATTTCTGTTATGTTATCTTATATTTTCATTGTGCAGGGATTTATTCACCAGTATAACATGCGGTCAGCTGGTTTCCTCCTGTTGTTCATTTCACTCAGTATTCAACTCTACGAATCGCGTAAGTAGTGAGCAAAAAATGAGCATATAATGAAACATTCAATCCTCATAGCAAAAAAAGCTGAAAAAGAAAGGATGTTTATTCTTTATTTTCTATGGACACTTGGTAAATGAACAATGTTTGAACATTATTAATTTATTGAAAATGTTTTATAACTTATTCATCTGTAAATTTCAGAAATTACATGAGGTAAGGTGTTATATTTTCATTTGAAATGTTATTTCCTATAGGTAATACCCCTACAGGTGATACCCCGCTATTTCCTACAGGTAATACCCCTACAGATGATATCCCAGACAGGCTAAAAGTCACTGCGAGAAGTTGCAGAGAACTTCGGAAGAAACATGGAAAGACAAAAGGTACGTAATGATCGCTTTCAGCACAACACACTCATTTCAGCACTATAACACTCTGACTTTGTTCCCCATGCAGATGGTTTGTACTACTTGCTCTCTATAAACAATGAGATTTACCAAACCTACTGTGACATGACCACCGATGGCGGAGGCTGGACGCTGGTGGCCAGTGTGCATGAGAACAACATAAAAGGGAAATGCACAGCAGGTGATCGCTGGACAAGCCAACAAGGCAATGATGCAAATTGTGCTGCGGGAGATGAAACATGGGCTAATAAAGTCATATTTGGAACTCCAGAAGCTGCAACCTATGACGACTACAAGGTACAGCTAAAATTGCAGGAAATATATTGTGTATAGATATAACAACAAATCAGCATTATACATAGTCATTGCTTAATGGTGTTACAGAACCCTGGATATTTTGACATCCGTGGAAAAGATATTGCTGTGTGGCATGTTACCAATGATTATGAAGTGAGGTTCTGGAAAGTTGCTTCTGTTTTACGCTACCACACTAAAACCAACTTTCTGACACTTTTTGGAGGGAACCTTTACAACTTATTCAAGGTACTAAAGCTAAATTAGAATATATAATTAAACTTGCATTTATCAAATTTGTCAAATATCTTTTTTTTTTTTATTATTATTAAATAAATTGTACGTCTTTTTTTTTTCACCTAGAAACACACTTTAAAATATGGTGCAGGGGCATGTAGTACTGATAAAGGAATTTCTATTCCTATTGTTTATGATGTTGGCAACGAGATGAGTACTACAGAATTGTATGGACAATCTGTTAGAGGTAAGTCTTATATTTACTCATGAGCAGTATAAATATTGATAATACTGAGACTTGCAAATGAGACTTCCAGAACAGAAAGCTTGAGATTAGTGGTTCTCAAATTTATAATAACTTTGGTAAAAATAGAAGTATAGAATTGTTAAAATAATACAATTGTTAATGGCCAGGGTAGCCAGTACAGATTTAAATTTGAAGGTTTTTTTTTTTTTTTTTGAAGTTTTAATTTGTGAATTAGTCTCCTTATTGACAAGCAACAATAACACAAGAAATTCACAAATTCATGAGTTGGGGAAAGTTACTTTTAAAAGTAATGAATTACTGTGTTATCCCCAAAAAACATAACTAATTGTGTTACTTTGTTACTTTTTAAGGAAAGTTACTTTTATGTTACCTTTTCTTACCTGGGTTGGGCTTGCTTGTTTGTTTGATAATAACAACAACAAAAAGTTCTGTTTTTGGCAAATGTAAATGCTTTTTTCACACCAAAAGTGAAATGACAAAAATGCAATCTTACATCAGCAATAATAATAATAATAATAATAATAAAGTGAAACGAGTAAATGTATGCTCACATTTAGCCTATAGAACAACAATAACCATCATGTTTACACAGCGTACACAACACCTTTGAACGTACTCCCGATTTCTCTCAACATGGGGGCAGGAAAGGTATCAGTTAATAAATGGGAAAACAAAGTAACTTGCGTTACTTATTTTAAAAAGTAACTCAGATATTTTGTTGTAAATTTAAAAGACAAGTAATGTATTAGTTACTTAAAAAAAAGTAATCTGATTACGTAACCTGCATTAAATGCAATGCATTACCTCAAACACTGTTCATGTAACATTTAAAGGTGATAGAGAGGATTTTTTCGTCGACTGAGAAACCAAAGACTGTTACTGAGTTTTTGAAATGAGCGCATGCGTAAGAACAACCCCCCTCCTTCACAACACATTTCAAAGGAACGCCTCCCAAAACTTGTAAACACTCCTATTGGAACACGAGTGTTTACCACCGGCATTCGCTGTGTCGTGTTTTTTTGTTACTCCTGTCTCCTGACAAAAACATTGCATGCAGCGCCTGTAGAGTGTAGAAAGTTATTGGAGAGTGCAGCCACGATCGTCTCTCAAAAGGAATGTCACGATAGTGATTGACAAGCCAGAGGGCCAATCCGCGCACGTCTCTCACAAGGAACGTCACGGCAGTGATTGACAAGCCAGAGGGCCAATCGTTTACGTGATGATCGCGTAAACGATTGGCTGATGTTTTTAAGGCCCTACCTCGTGCTCAGATGATGTATATTAATATTATTACTTTCAGTGCACCTAATAAATAGTCTTTTATCAGTTAGTAAAGACAGTTTCAAGTAATATTGCAAAAATGTATAAAACAAAACATCCTCTTTAGCACCTTTAAGTGACCAACACTTAGTGAACCCATTGTCTGCATGTGGAATTCTTTCACCCTCATGTGAAATTCTCAACTGCGTAGATTCCTACTGAAATTACTGCATTTTGCCTGCAAAAATTTGCCAAACAATGGTACATGTAAACACACTCACATTCAGTTATGAAACAAGTAATACCATTAAAAAAAAACATTTTAGTTAAATAATTAGAAGTTCAACTAAAACGTTTCATAAAAATTACAAAAAGATATGAGTTGTGTGTTTTAGACTCCAGAATAATTCAGTGATTTTCTTACAGGGGATTTTGACCCTGGATATGTAACATTCAGAGTTTTCAACAGTTTCACTGAAGCCTTTGCAATGTGTTCTGGGGTCAGGCCGAAAGGATGCTTTGCACAATATGTGAGTATTCCAAATGGAAATGTTTGACCAAAATCTTTTAACAGCAAATTGAGGCTGGATTTTTATATGCATTTTTGTCACATATAAATTTTGTTTCATTTGTGCCATGTTTGTGAATGTTTATTCTTAATATTGGTACTATTGGTATTTATATCTGTACATTTGTGTTTTTCAGTATTGCATTGGTGGTGGTGGCTACTTTCCATACACTTTTTGCACCGATTTTGCCTTTCTTGGTGCAAATAACGGTGCAACAAATGGATATGGTGCATCTAAAGATCTCATACAAGCATCTGTGCTTATTTTCTACCGCTAAAATATAAGACATCACTGTATGTAATTTCTAGCAACTGTGTTTATATGTCATTTCTAGCAACTGTGTTTCTTTTTGCATTTAAGCAAAGTTCTTAATTTGTAGACACACACACACACACACACACACACACACACACACACACACACACACACACACACATATTACCCCACTGTTGTGATAATAATCTTAATGGATTAAGCAACCATATAAAAAATGTTATTATGCTTATTACGATCAAACACGACTGAAAAAGTGTGACTTGCCACAATATTTGGACATCTTAACTTCACATCCCACAGATACAGCAGCACTTTGTCATCGCATTACTAATGTATTAGGCTACTTCTATCCTAAAATAATTAATAATAATAATAATAATAATAATAATAAAGCTTTTCAAGAATATTCATGAGATTTTTGCCATGTTGTCAGATAATAATTTTAATAATTTAATGTCCAGGTACTGATTATTATGCATTATTATATCATGTTTATATTATTTTACTAAAATGAAAGCAGCACTCAAGCTCCATGAACACATGATCAGTTTCACAAATGTGCTTTGGCCTATTTAATTAGTGACCTAGAAATAGTGCAGAATCTGAAATATTTAGAGAAATTTCTTAGTTTCTTGTTTTATATCATCATCATGTTTTCTTTGTTGTACATTTGTCAAAATCCTAAAACCCTCCTGAAATCCTATTTCAAGTTGCTATGAGATTTTCAGTGTGATCACATAATTTGAGTGTGCACGTAGCCTATACTGATGCCCATTGCCCAATCTGTCCATCTATTTTTAGACATTCAGGTGAATAAATACATTTTTGCCTACTGCATAAAAATGCATGTTTCTACACATAATTATCTAAATCTGTACCGTCACCAGAGTAAATACGACAATGAATTATCAATCGATTAATGATTGCATACCAGGGAAAACTAACTGTATATCGCTTGATTTAAATTAGGAATCTATTCTGAATATATATATATATATATATATATATATATATATATATATATATATATATATATATATATATATATTTCTTTATATGAGCTTGGCCGTGTCTCTAAACTTAGTGAGCTGCCTACATAGACAGCATTTATGGGCGTCGTAGGTGCGTTTAACTTTAAACTTTCAAATATACTCATGACATGAGTATAATTAGCGCGTTCAAACATTTGTTCAAAGGTTCGTTCATTTTTTGGTTATCGAGAGACTCCCCAAAAACGTATAAGATGCTGCCTCAGAAATGCTGCTTATAGTAGCAAAGAGCGATCGCTAGCTAATAAAAACACACTCGGTAGTCGATGTACTTTGACCCTCCTCTCTTCCACTACTTGCGCTGCTAGAAAGGAGGGATCGGAAGTATGTTGTAATGAAAAAGGGGAACATCTTTACCTCAAGAAAGGATCGAAAGGAGGAGGCAGTGAGATCTGGTGTTATGGCATCTGAAAGGGGATACAGATGGACTGTCTGTGCTGTGATTGTGCTTTTGATAGCTCTATGCGCAGCCCATATGACAGATCGACCTGCCTGTGAGTGTCATACCGTAACACCAACGTTATTCTCTATCTCATCGACGATATTAAATATAAAACACATTTTCTAATGTTATGGTTCCATTTTGTTTTTATTTCTAGTTATCGTAGCCAGCTAACCAGCTAGCACCACTATTAGCTGTTTTTAGCCTATGCTAACTGTCCTTTATATTTGAAAAAATATATATATATATATTTGAGCTTCTTATTGTGATTTACCAATATGTATTTTTTTAAACTATAGTAAGATATCTAAATTATACACATATGTTCTGTCTGTTAGCCATTTAAATACTTGCTTTTGCATATTATATAGTATGATGCTCCTATGCATATAGCCACAACAAAAACATTTAGGGATTTAATGGATTCAAATTTCCCTCGTTTAGCAAATCTGGGCAGTTTTATGATGTTTAGGCAGATTAGTGCAGGCATGTGACTTAAGGAGGGACAGAGTCACTATTGTAATACTGCAGTAGTAGAGTGCACTAAAGCAGCTGACCATTTAGCTTCATTAGGAAACCTACAGTTGGGTTGAATTGAATTAGAGGTAGCAACTGAAGTCTACAGAGTGGTGAGTATATTTAGAAATTGTTGCTAAATGTTTTTAAAAGAGAATCTGAGGGTTTGTCAGTGAAATTCCTTCATACACAGAATTTTTTGGGTGTTAAAGATGTGATTCATTTAAAAGCTAAATATTTAGAGTGCGTCATAGTTGATGATCAAGTGGCTTTGCTTTCAGTTTCTCACCCTCACCGCAAGACTTCTGTGCTGAAGATGGATGAGGCAGCTCTTTCGGTTGTCAATGAGATCGAGAATGAGATGAAGTTATATGTGATTTCTGATCACTGTTATCAGGTATCAAATATTCATGTTCTAGGTATACATGCAAAATTTACCAGCGCAAAGTCATGCAATAATCGCTGATCTTGAGCAGTATAGCATTAAAGTCACCATGAAATCAAAATGGACAATTCTTTTATGTGTCCTCGTAATGTTTAGTCAAAATAACTTACTCTCGCTCTTGCAGCGACAGCTTTTCTCTGATGACGTGTTCACAAGCGTGAAGGCGGGACAACCTGTCACTCACATGAGATCACGGCAATAGCAAACCACAACGATCCACATCGATCCAATCAATTCCCGATGGACAAAATCAAGTCCTGTACTTTTCTTTTCTTGTTTAAGAAGCAATTTCACTCAGATGTAAAGTAGTGGCCAAAAGTGATATCCAGAGGGGATTGGTTTTTAACGACCCTACAAGTTTGATTAAATCATCAAAATATAAGGAAATATTTTGTTCTTGAAGGGGTCGTGAAAGGCTTGTCAGTAAACGGCCACTGTTATGATTGGCTAATGTCATTGCATAGGAAACAGTATCAACGGCAGCTTGCTCTTGAATGTGAGCAAGTGTTTTGAAAACATATAAAACCGACAAAGTATTTACAGACAAAGCATTATGAAATAATTTACTTACAATTTGTGATGTCCCTACTGTCAGATCCAATACAGCTGACTGCTTCATCCGTCAACAAAAGTTTCTTTGAGAACTCTCCATTACACTGTGCCTCATTTACAAAATAATCTGCAGTCAAATTCTCTGAACAAACATATAATCCTCTGATGCGAGCCAGTATGCCATTAAAAATAAACCATCCACTTGTTCCTGATGCTGGTATTCTTCTGAAGCCAGTAGCTACAGAGACTCAGACAAGCTGTTTAAAGCGATTGTTCCTTTACGCTAGGGCTGGACAATAATTCAATATCAATATATATCGCGATATAATTTTTTTCGATAACGGTGATATGATTTTTAAACACATTTCCGGTGTTTCGATATATACATTACAACATTTCTCACTGACTTGAGGCGCAACCGTTAGAAAGAGCAGAAGGTGATTGGCTATTTGCGTGATGACGTACACCACAGAGACACGCAGCCATCAGCCAGTGCTCAGCGTATCTATTGGTTAATATGGTTTGTTTAAAATAGCAACTTGGAAAACAGACAGACAGTGTTCAGATAATGTATGTTTCAGTCGATGGATGCGCAAAACGTTACAACAACGATAATCAAAAAGCGTGGACAAAACAGTCACTCTTTGTAAACTGTTAACAGCTAGTGCCGTATGCTCTAATGTCCAGTCATTTACGCCGTTATCACCCGGGTGTTGATAGCGCGCCAGCGCAGGTGAGACCTGAACAGCACACGATGCTATCTGTTTAAACTAAAATCATTTAAGCCTTGCTGATTTAAACCTTCAAGAACAAGGCGCGAAAGAGAACTCGCACGCGCCGTGAGAAGATTTGTGTGCGCTCATCCGAAGCGCGCACACGCTTCTTTCAGTCAGCGCGCAAATACTAAGTTCTCTTTCAAGTCTTGCGCTTCAGCGGACAAATTCATACAAAAATTATGTCAACATGCCAGTCTTGGCGAGTATCCTAGCAAACATAGTCGGTTATGTCTTAAGTGAACGTATAACAGTCGAGAAAGACATCGCATGTGTAACAGTATATGTACTGGATCGTGCATGTCTTAAAGGGAAAAAAACTTCCTGCTGCCTGTTTTTAATGTTAAATCAAACAACAAATAACAAAGAAATCACTCACTGCTCTTGACTGGATAGTTTTTGTAACTTCAATAATGATTAATCTTTATTTATTTTATACAGTAAAGATAATATGCAGTGTTATTTTATATTTGATTACTTTATCCATTTTCTGTACCTGAAAACTACTGTTAGATACCTGAAAAGCACTGTTTATTTTATTTGAATATTTGCTTTATTGTACTTATTTGTGATGTTGCTTGTAGTTTGATTGTTTGTTCTTATTTTCTTTATTTTTATTTGACTGTAACTTAGTCCTATTTTTAGGGTCACGGTTTCGGTACGGTTCGGTATGTGCTCCGAACCGTACCGAAACCGTGACCCTAAAACCGTGATACGAACCGAACCATGAGCAATTTGAACCGTTGCACCCCTAGTGTCATCAAAACTCAACAACGTCCCTGCCCCAGCAATGTGTTTTTGTTGTTTCTCGCTGTTTTTTTCTGTTTTTACTGTTCACAATCTTTATCTGGGCTGAAACACTTTTGTTTTAATCTATATTAAGGATAATAAAATCAGCCTACATTATAGTTTAATGTTAAAGATATTAATATTAGGGCCTACTAAAGTGAGTGAGTCTTATGTTTATTTTTTATGTTTGTATGAAGGCTAAATACAAATAAAAGCTGAACATAAATTTATTTGTACTGTTTTTATTTGTAAAATATTATATAGTTTTATAGGAAGAGATTTCATAGATTTGGCAAATTCATTTTTCAGACGTTTGTAGGTACAGACATCCGTTGTGGCCGTTCTTGGCAGTTTTTCTGAGGCTATTATATAGTTCATATCGATATCGGAATTATGTCGTTTCGACCGAAATTAAGAATTATATTGTGATATAAATTTTGGCCATATCGTCCAGCCCTACTTTACGCTTCTATTTACTCCTCCATTTGTCCTCTTGCTGGCTGTATACTGTATCCAGTGTAGACAGCATCAGTGATTATAATGGGTTCTATTTGCTTTTGACCCGACGCTCGCATCTGGTGTATAAGTGTCAGCCATTAAGTGACTGAACGCCAGTGAGTGTGGCCTATGGTGCAATGAAGTAAGACTATTTGTCGATGTCTCTGGCAGGTATATGCAAATGAATTTGCCCGTGTGATGTCACAAGTCCCCCACTATCCAAACAAGCTGTTTTTGGAGCTTGATTAAATAATTGCTTTGTTTATAATGAGGAGGACATTTAAGCTCTGAAACTTGCAGAATGTTTTAATGGTACAAAGACCTCTTATATGTCAAAAGATCAAGGCTAATTTGATTTCTCATGTCAGGACCCATTTAAATATTTGAAATTTGAGGGAACAAAAAATGCATAGAAAAACAAAAAGCTCACAGGAAAAGGCATACACTGACTACAGCATAATCAGTTATTAATATTTCATTGGCTCTTGTTTTTGCATGTTTTTTGTATGATAGCCTGAATAAATATGATGTCGGCACAATTTGACATTTCATGTGTTATCACAAATAAAACAACTGACTCCTAGTACACAATATGCTTACAAAATATTTAACATATTTTTAATAATTTGTATAAAGGATGGAGATGTCAGTTTTCCTAGGCTGGACATCACTTTAGTTTTGGCCACTACTGTGCGTTACAATAGGGAAGGAAAGACTTTGTAACTGCCCTTTCATGTTGACTTTAATGCTAAATGCTGCAGTAATTATATGGTAATAACATTATTGAATGTACCAGTATAATGGTAGTATTGTTCCAACTGGACCTCTTTATCCCTGTGTTGTCTGTGCATGCATGTGCATTAGTGTTTGCCCCAGCTGTTGGGAATAGTACCTGCAAGGCCAGTTTCTGGGACCCCCACTACAATGGGGTTTGTCGTAAGCACACAACACGCTTTGACACTGCTGCTCAACAGCACCTCTGCAAACCTGGAACAATGCAAGTGAGTTATGCATAGATGATTTAACACAGAACAATGGTAGTTTCTGACCAACTTTATAATACTGAATACATCTTCACCATGTTTATTTCTTTTGGCCATTATTATCAAGGCCAGACATTATTGTTAGATAATTGATTTGTTCTTCCAGGGTTCACTTCCACTTTGGGGAGCAGGGGAACTATTCTCTGTGGGTGAAGAACCTGAATGAGCCGTCACGGGTCAGCTGCACTATGATTACTGATTCAGAGCCTATCAACAGCTACCTGCGTGAGTCAGCCTTACATCTGCACACTGCAATTCAGTATTTTTTGTTTGGATACCTTTTTTTTTTTGGTCTTTAAATAAGGATATTCTTACTAGTGGTCAACTAGTATACAGTACAGTCCAAAAGTTTAGAACCACTAAGATTTTTAATGTTTTTAAAAGAAGTTTCGTCTGCTCACCAAGGCTACATTTATTTAATTAAAAATACAGTAAAAAACAGTAATATTGTGAAATATTATTACAATTAAAAATAACTGTTTTCTATTTGAATATATTTCACAAAGTAATTTATTCCTGTGATGGCAAAGCTGAATTTTCAGCATCATTACTCACATGTCAGTGTCACATGATCCTTCAGAAATCATTCTAATATGCTGATCTGCTGCTCAAGAAACATTTAATGTGTACAATTGTACAAAATATTTGTGTACAATATTTTTTTTCAGGATTATTTGATGAATAGAAAGTTCAAAAGAACAGTGTTTATCTGAAATCTAATCTTTTGTAACATTATAAATGTCTTTACTGCCACTTTTGATTGATTTAATGCATCCTTGCTGAATAAAAGTATTAATTTCTTTAATTTCTTTTCAAAAAAATAAAAATAAAAATTCTTACTGAGTGTATAATGCTACAGAAGCTTTGTATTTCAGATAAATGCTGTTCTTTTGAACTTTCTATTCATCAAGGAATCCTGAAAAAAAAAAGTACACAACTGTTTTCAACATTGAAAATAATCATAAATGTTTATTGAGCAGCAAATCAGCATTTTGGAATGATTTCTGAAGGATCATGTGACACTGAAGACTGGAGTAACGATGCTGAAAATTCAGCTTTGCATCACAGGAATAAATTACTTTGTCAAATATATTTAAATAGTACACAGTTATTTTAAATTGTAATAATATTTCACAATATTACTGTTTTTTACTGTATTTTTAATTAAATAAATGAAGCCTTGGTGAGCAGACGAAACTTCTTTTAAAAACATTAAAAATCTTAGTGGTTCCAAACTTTTGGACTGTACTGTACATGGCCATGAAATAAGGATATTGTTTATAAATGCTTATTTAATTTTAGAAAAAAAAATCTCAATTGTTGTCAACTAATATAATTTTTTCAGCAGCTAATACTGATGCCAGTATCTGACTGATTTAATGTCAGTATACACGTAATGTAGGGGTGCATGATGTATTGTTTTAGCATAGTTATCACGATGTGCATATCCACAATAGTCACATCGCAGGATGTGCCATGTCAAGTATAGGGATTATATATAAGGATATAGGTTCGAAACGCGTGATTCGCGGATTAATTGCAAAGTTTAACCATCATAGAGAGAAAGTTTATCATTTACATGTGTTTTTAAGTCCTGTCAGTTTAAACATCAAGTGCAAGAAGACTGGAACTCGTGGTGCGTTTTCTGTGCGCGCATGCAGAGACGCCAGACAGCACATGAATACTGAATTCAGTTCTCTTTCCCTTCTTTTTTTGAGCTTCATCTGACACGTGCACGCAAAATTGAGTCAAAATTCACGTATCCTTGTCAACACAGTCGGTTATGTGTTTTTGAGCAAGAAAACTGATGCGTATCATTATAATGGATTCACATGTTCGTCTTAAAGGGATAGTTCACCCAAAAATGAAAATTTGATGTTTATCTGCTTACTCCCAGGGCATCCAAGATGTAGATGACTTTGTTTCTTCAGTAGAACACAAATGATGATTTTTAACTCCAACCGTTGCGGTCTGTCAGCCGTATAATGTGTGTCAATGGGAACTTCTTTTATAAGAGTAAATAAAACATGCACAGACAAATCCAAATTAAACCCTGCAGCTCGTGACGACACATTGATGTCCTAAGACACGAAACGATCGGTTTGTGCGAGAAACCGAACAGTATTTATATAATTTTTTACCTCTAATACACCACTATGTCCAACTGCGTTCAGCACTCGCTTAGTGAGGTCTGATCGCGCTCTGACAGCGGCAGTGATGTCTAGCACTCATTGAATTATAAGCGCGAGACATTACTGCCGTTGTCAGAGCGCGGTCAGACCTCACTAACAGAATGCTGAACGCAGTTGGACATAGTGGTGTATTAGAGGTAAAAAATTATATAAATACTGTTTGGTTTCTCGCACAAACCAATCGTTTCGTGTCTTAGGACATCAATGTGTCGTCATGAGCCACAGGGTTTAATTTGGATTTGTCTGTGCATGTTTTATTTACTCTTATAAAAGAAGTTCCCATTGACACACATTATACGGCTGACAGACCGCAACGGTTGGAGTTAAAAATCATCATTTGTGTTCTACTGAAGAAACAAAGTCACCTACATATTGGATGCCCTCGGGGTAAGCAGATAAACATCAAATTTTCATTTCTGGGTGAACTATCCCTTTAAAGTGACAGCAGCCTAATATACCTACAGCTGTTTGTGTCACCATTGTTAATCAAACAACAAAAGAGAAAGAGAAAATCACTTTTGTAGCTTGTAATTTGTGTTAATTAATTAATTATGTTAATTATATTAAAATTTATATTATATATATATATATATATATATATATATATATATATATATATATATATATATATATATATATTTTCTTTGTTTTTCCAGCCATTTTGTTTGCTTTTCTGGTATTTGCTTTTCTGGCTGCATTATCTACTATCTGGAACACAGTTAAAAGGTAAAGGCATCTTTAAAACTTTTTGACCATGTAATGATAACATTTAAACAAGCCAGAACGGCTCATTGCAGCTGTTCTATATGCATGTAAAATAGAGTTCTTCCATTTTTAAGGCTGGATGTGGTGACAAATCTGCTTATTCGCTTGGGGAGCACAGTGGAGACAGAGAGGCTGATAAACTCGGTAAGAGTGCTTTTCACTCCTTTTACACCTTTTTTACACTTTTCTCAGCGTGATTTTAACATCTTTGAAATAGAAACACAAAGCAACAAATATAGTTTTTTTGTCGTAGTTCAAATATGTCATCATGCTTGATTTACTGTAGTGTTTTTGCAGATATCAGCTAAGTGGGAAATATCGCAGACATGAAAAGGAATTTTAATCATCCTTCTTTTCTTTTTTTTTTTTGCTTATTAATTTACACTCTCGCTGTCTTTCTTTCTCTCCAGGAGCTTGGCACTCCAAACAGATTGGTAAATGCCTCCATGGAATCGATAATTCCTGCCACTACAGGACGGAGGCTTCGTTCTTTGGATACTTTCCGTGGGTATGGTGCTCTTTCACTAATTGTTTGGGTCCATTGCTCTTGAGATGGGAATTGAAACATTGAGGTGAAAATGATCTTGCATAGAAGCTACTACTTTGCATACTGTGAAGCTGGTTGTTAACATGTAATTTACATTTCATTTCTTATTATCCTGAAATAGCATGATTAAATTTGAACTTGGTAAAACAAGGTTACGTTTGCTGGTAACCTTACCTGACAGTTGGAACAGTTGAAACAGTTATTTTCATTTTCAGTGTTGTATTGCTGTCTGTCTGATTTATAAAAACAAATCAATCTCATTAGGGCCCGAGCCCCGATAGTGTGAGGACCCTATTGGAATTGCTCCGTTTATTATTTATTGTGGTCTGATTTAATTCTAGATCTCTGTTAAGACAAAAATGAACCTCGCTCTGCTTTCTCCACAGCCTTTCCCTGGTCATTATGGTTTTTGTCAACTATGGAGGTGGACGTTACTGGTTTTTTAGGCATGAAAGTTGGAATGGTAAACTCATTTCTTTCTTTACAATAGCTGCTAGCATGTCTTTTAAGCATTAGAGCATTTATTGATGATAACAATGTTGAGGAATACATTTTTAATATATGAACATATATTTAGAATGTATATGTTCATGAAAATTACTTGTCATGAATTTAATAGACTGTGGCATGACAACAGGAAGTATCTGATTGTGTTCTTCCTCTTGCAGGGCTCACAGTGGCTGATCTCGTGTTTCCTTGGTAAGCCAATCCAACGTCACAAATGACATATTCTTCATTCCACATGCATCTTTAGCAGCTTCCTCAAACTGTGCTTCAGTTATTCTTTTATAGGGCAGAAGTGTTGTAGTAAAGCTTTATATTTCTGTACCATGCTTTGATCGATCTGCAAGCCACATCAGAGCTGGCATAAGCTGTAGTGTATTGGAGCCAAGCATTGGCGCTTATCACTGTGGTACAAATGAAGTGGCACAGCAAAGTCAGCATAAACTGGTTTCACAGCTCAACTAAACCCAATAACCTTGTTTTCTGCTGTGCAGCTGAAGAAAGTGTCTGCAGCAGTGCTACTTGATAAAGTCATGGCACCTCTGTTAGGTTTTAGGAAGCTTGTATGAAATGACCATGGAAGGTGTAGTAAAACATAAAAATGAACAGTCTGTCATCATTTTCTCACCGTTATGTCGTTCCAAACCATGACTTTCCTTCTTTGGTGGAACACAAATGGAGATGGTAGTCAGAATGTTCTCACTGCTCTTTTACATACAATGAAAGCGATGAGTGTCTGTGAAGCTCAATGACAACAAAAAACATATAGTCCATTCAAATCCACACTACCATTCAAAAGTCTTTTAAAAATGTTTTTGAAAGAAGTCTATTATGCTCACTTAGGCTGCATTTATTTAATGAAAAATACAGTAAAAACAATATTATTATAATATTATAATATTATTACAATTAAAATAACTAATAAATAATTAACATTTCTAGTTTAATATATATTTAAATGTAATTTATTCCTGTGATGGCAAAGCTGAATTTTCAGAATTGTCACTTGATCCTTCAGAAATCATTATAATATGCTGATTTATTGCTCAAGAAATGTTTAATTATCAATATTGAAAAAATGGTTTTGTGCTTAAAGGGATAGTTCACCCAGAAATGAAAATTTGATGTTTATCTGCTTACCCCCAGTGCATCCAAGATATAGGTGACTTTGTTTCTTCAGTAGAACACAAATGATGATTTTTAACTCCAACCGTTGCCGTCTGACAGTCAAATAATGCTAGTGGAGGGGAACTTCTACTATAAGAGGAAATAAAACATGCACAGACAAGTCCAAATTAAGTCCTGCGGCTCGTGACGACACATTGATGTCCTAAGACACGAAACGAACCATTTGTGTGAGAAACCAAACAGTATTTATATCATTTTTTACCTCTAAAACACCACTATGTCCAACTGTGTTCAGCACTCGCTTAGTGAGGTCTGATCGCACTCTGACAGCGGCAGTGATGTCTCACGCGTATACTTCAATGAGTGCAAGACATCACTGCCGCTGTCAGAGCGCGATCAGACCTCACTAAGCGAATGCTGAACGCAGTTGGACATAGTGGTGTTTTAGAGGTAAAAAATGATAAATACTATCGTTTCGTGATATAAATGATATAAATGATAATGATATAAATGATATAAATAATAATGATATAAATAATTCGTTTCGTGTCTTAGGACATCAATGTGTCGTCACGAGCCGCAGGGTTTAATTTGGACTTGTCTGTGCATGTTTTATTTCCTCTTATAGTAGAAGTTCCCATCCACTAGCATTATTTGACTGACAGACGGCAACGGTTGGAGTTAAAAATCATCATTTGTGTTCTACTGAAGAAACAATTTTTGGGTGAACTATCCCTTTAATATTTTTCTGGAAACCGTGGTACTTTTTTTTTTTTTAAATAAAAGTATAATTTCCTTAAAAAGAAAATCTTACTGGCCCCAAACTTTTGAAGGTTAGATTATATGACAGTGTAGTCCAAGTCTTCTCTAACCATATGATTCCCTTGTTTGATAAATAGACTGAAATATATGTAGTTATTCTTTTAAAATCTCCTGTAGCTCTTGAATCTCTTTCATCCCTTTAAATAATCAAAATTGGCATCACGTAATAAGAATAATGTGTCTTTATGGTCTAAAATTTCTTATTTGGTGTTCCACAAAAGAGAGAATATCAAATGGTCTTGGAACAACATGAAGGTAAGTAAATAATTACAGAATGTTCATGTTTGAATGAACTATCCCGTTAAAGGGGACCTATAATGCCCCTTTTACAAGATGTAATACAAGTCTCTGGTGTCCCCAGAAAGTGTCTGTGAAGTTTCAGCTCAAAATACCCCACAGATCATTTATTATAGCTTGTCAAATTTGCACCTATTTGGGTGTGAGCAAAAACACGCCATTTTTGTGTCTGTCCCTTTAAATGCAAATGAGCTGCTGCTCCCCTGCTTTCCAGAAGTGGGCAGAGCTTTAACAGCTTCGGTTGCTCACCAATAACAAAACTGGAGAATCTCACGCAACCAAAATGACGATTGTCAGTAACGGTGTTCAGCCTTATATTGTTCAAACCAGATTCGGACACTGATGGAGAGACTCGGGAAGAAGTTACAACTTTTAGAATGCAACTGGATGTAACTAGTGGATAAATTATGTAGTTGCTGTGGAGTCGATTCGACTCATTGACTAGCATGTGCCTTCATGTTAATCTTTTGTGCAAATCCAGCATTGAATTGACCCTCGCTTGTAAAGCAGTCTGGCACACAATGACGGCATGGCAAACAACACTCCACTACAACAACGCTTCCTCTTCTCTAAAGCAGCCCAACATGGCCTCACCCCCTTTGTTGCATGTTTATGTAAATTTATATAAATTTTAAGGTTAGTGATGTCACTAACCCAGGAAGAAGCTTGTTGTAGTCCCTACCAGCTGTTTGTTGTAGCTTTTAAACAGAGAATTCTTTAAAAGAAAATATCTCCCTTTTCTTTGAACTTTGAGCGTTGTAACTTTGCAGATGTTGTTTATGCTCTAACAGCAACATTACACACTAACTAAAGTTAAAAAAGTGAAATCATAAACAACAACCCCTTTAATTTTCTTTAATCTCTTTAGTTCTGTGGTTATGGTGCTTTTAGACAATATTAAGCCAAGATATAGCTTGGGATGACTTTACTGATGAAGACAGTGTATTTTATTAGAAAGAGATAGTATAGAGAGACTGGAAACCAGTGGGGTCATAATATGAGGTAGACTCCAGACAAATGTGTGCTACAGATGAAGAGAAATTGGCTTCCACACAATTCCATTTGTGGATTAATCTGTGTGTTTGAAATCCTGCCAGAATGTAGCACTTCTTGAAATGGGTATGTATTTTCTTCCTCTCCCCTTCTGTCTTACTTCATCTAACTTTCTTCTTCACAGGTTTGTGTTCATTATGGGTACTTCTATTGGTTTGTCCTTGAGCGGTTCATTGCGGAGAGGTGTCAAACGCACTCATCTGCTGTGGAAGATTTTCTGGAGGAGCTTACAACTCTTTCTTATCGGAGTCATCATCATCAATCCTAACTACTGCCAAGGACCCTGTGAGTAGGAACACATTTTCCTTCTTTTTCTTCATAAAATACTATAGCCCTATCCCTGTAGATAATAATAAACTCTACATTCTTATAAACTAAATACAGTGTGAACACATCAATCACAAATTACGATTCTCATTGTTAGATAACATGCATGTAACCTGTTGATTTTTTTTTTTTTTGCATTGGATAGCTAAAGACACTATGAAATCAAAATTTAAGTATTTGTGTTTAGTCAATGTCTGTAACTTTGAGGTCATCTGAATGCTAGTGTACATCTTTTTCAGTGGAAAATGGATCAGCAAATCTGATAATTTATCAAATATTAAATATTGACTCGACCTGCTTGCAGGTGCATATAGAATATAAAAAATTCTTCTTCAATAAAATGTTCTCTCACTGAGAATACCATCTTTCTCCAGCGCGCAATAGCAAGTAGCAAATCATGGTTTTGCTGGATAATAGCATAAAAAAGGCATTCAGCTATTTAAAAGTATTTCCTACCCCAACTTCCTTTTTGAAAGGAAATGCATTTGTCAAAGCATTTAATGGGGTCTTTAAAATTGTAATTTCATAACATATGCAAGCTCAACATTTTCATTTAATCGCCATGTCGGAAATTATTTTAAGTAAGCTGTTCACAAAATCAGATAATTTTATTTGGCTTCTGGATGTAAAGCTGAAAACTGTAAAGAATAATTAAAAATATTAATGGTGTTATTTCATACATGTGTCCATGTATCTGTACAGTATCTTGGGATTCCTTGCGTATTCCTGGCGTATTACAGCGTCTAGGCTTCACATATCTTATTGTTGCTGTCTTGGATCTTGCGGTGGCCAAGGACGGACTAACCAACCTGTCAAGTGTGAGTCATGATACCCTTCTCCACATGTAAAATGCAAACACGCAATCATAAACACACTTTATAGAAACACATACCAGGGTCATCATTAATTAACTTAAAAAAAAAAAAAAAAAAATGAAAATTAGAAATGCTGCCTTGGCAATAAACTGAAATAAATTAAGATGAAGCACTAATAAATAAAAACTAAAACTAACTCCGGGTACGTTTACATGACAGCGACGTACTAATAACTGAAACGTTTGTGTACAGATGACAATGTTGTCAAAACACATTTCTGCGAAAACACTGTATTTTGCATGCCAGGCCAGTAGTTGGCAATGTCACTTTGTAAAGAAATGCTATGCGTCTGCGCACATACACATTCTTCTACTTATGCAAATTATGAGATTACGCTGGTCGTAGTAGAGGTGCAGTAAATCTGCACTTTGCTGGAGAAGCTTTAATAAACTCATGAGCAGCACAAACACAGACCTGTAGTCCACAAATTCACATTTTTGTAGTTTACATGGAGACGATAACGGTATCGTTTACAAAAACTTGCATTTTCAGGCCTCCAAAACGCCATTGTCATGTAAATAAATGGCCAAAATGCATAAAAAGTTTTCAGTTTTTATTTGTGTAAACGCATTCTTAAAGGTCCCGTTCTTCGTGATCCTATGTTTCAAACTTTAGTTAGTGTGTAATGTTGTTGTTAGAGTATAAATAAAATCTGTAAAATTTTAAAGCTCAAAGTTCAATGCCAAGCGAGATATTTTATTTAACAGAAGTCGCCTACATCGAACGGCCAGTTTGGACTACATCCCTCTACTTCCTTCTTTAATGACGTCACTAAAACAGTTTTTTGACTAACCTCCGCCCACAGGAATACACAAGAGTTGCATTTGTAGAGTGTGTTTGTCGCCATGTCGTCGAAACGCTGTTATTTTCATCCCGCAGTCCAATCACTGGGTCTGATTCCGGCTCAAATTGATAGGGTAAAATTAAAGACATGTTTACAATAACACTGAGCGCGTGCATCTCCACGTTATGGTAAGAGGCGTGACCTTTCCGGGCAAGGAGCGCTAAGCTGCTGTCGAATCACAACACAGGAACCGCTGGCACAATCAGAACTCGTTACGTATTTCTGAAGGAGGGTCTTCATAGAACAAGGAAGTCATCAGCCCGTTTTTATGACAGTGGAAACAGCGGTATACAGATAAGTAAATTATGTGACAAATACTGTGTTTTTTTACACGCGAAACATGAACACATGTTATATTGCACACTATAAACACAATCAAAGCTTCAAAAAACCACGAAAAACGGGACCTTTAAACTAAAACTGAAAAAAAAAAAAACTAAATAGCAATATATATATATATATATATATATATATATATATATATATATATATATATATATATATATATATATATATATGTGTGTGTGTGTGTATATATTTAAATAAATTGAAAAATAAACAAAAAATATTAAAACAAAAACTAAAAATATCAAATTAAAGCTAATTCAAAATATTAATAAAAATATAATAAAGCTAAAAAAATTTAAATAACAAACAGACACTTATCTATGACTACATACACTGTAAAGTTATAGTAGTGACAAACGCATTTAAATGCAGGAGTGAATCCCCTAAATTTTTGTGTGTACGGAACACGACTCACTCCCGAAACTGCGATGACAGTTTGACATCGTGGTAACCATAGCAATATTCTTGCATCTCGTGTGTTTGGTGTCCATTATTTTTGACCAAATTAATGTTACAGTGACAAAAGTGACCGTTGTGTTCAGCAATTTTAACTAAAGCACAGTCGACGGAGGTGTTTATGCTTTAAGGCTGCTTCACAGAGCACACTCGCAGTGTTGCCATATCCACTTATTATACACGTTTTTGGGGTTGTTGTTTAATCTTGGCTCATACAGCGATCGAGTTTATGGAGTTATTAAAGGGAGTATTGCGGGTTGCAAAATTTCTGTCTTATTTTCAGCATAAAGCATTTCCATTTATTTAGTTTTTTTATGGGCTTGTTCTCATTCGCCGATTTGCTTGCAAGATCTGGCAACACGAATGCATCAGACTCGTACCGATTTTCCTGAGATTTTTTGCACCGCACATACAGATGAGCGATATATCTCTGATGCGCATTAAAATACGCATTTTAACATGCATCAGAGATGATGTATCTCTAATCTGTAATCTCTAATATCTCTCTTTGTACGTCATTAAAGACTAGTTGTTCAGTTCAGTTCTGTACACACAGCGTAGAATTTTTGGAATGCAGTTGTCACTCCCATAAATTACTGAACAGGATTAAGCACTAAAAGGTGAATTGACAACCGAATTTAGCTGCAGTTGGTATGTGGCCTATATGTACTTTAAAGGCTTTTGTCTCTTTAATGATTAACATAATATTTTATTTGTCTGTTTGTAAAAATATACTGTGGGGTCCAAAAGTCTGAGACCACTGCTGAAAATGCTTATTTGTAATTAAATACTATATATATATATATATATATATATATATATATATATATATATATATATATATATCATATCATATCATATCATATATATATGATATATATAAAATATATATATAAAAATAATTATAATAATGATTGAAATTTTCCATCATCTTGCTGTTCACAGGAAACATGCTGGTACTCAGTGCATGATGTCTGCCTCTACTGGCCCGCATGGCTGTGTGTGATTGTCTTAGAGGCGATATGGTTATGTTTGACCTTCCTCCTCCCAGTGCCAGACTGTCCAACGTTAGTAAACTCATATTCATGAAATGAGTGTATCATTTTTAACAGTTGTCTAAATGTCCTTCCCCATGTCCCCTGCCTTATTACAAAGGGAACCTGTTGCAGAAACTACGCTTTTTCTGATTTGTTCAGTAAGAAAATATCAGTAAGATATATCAGAAAAAATAGATTTGTTTGCTAATTAGAAATGCAAAACAGTTTGTCAGCATTTTTAATTATAAAGCATTTAAATTATAAAGGGAAAAAAAGTAATTTCTTTTACACACTGTGATTTACGTTGTTCGGCATAATGTTATTAGCCAGTTGTAATTGGTTATATTGAATGGATGGATGGATGCTACATACATTAAAATGAATATGCAAATGAAAGTGATTTAAATAGCATGCCTCACACCCATTCATTTTCTATTCATGACACACATTTTTGTTTGGAAATTGCTATATTTTTCTTCCTCATATCTCTCTCTCCTGCAGTGGTTATTTGGGTCCAGGGGGTATTGGGGACTTTGGTCAGTACCAAAACTGCACCGGTGGAGCTGCAGGTTACATTGATCGCTGGTTGCTCGGAGACCATATTTACCAGACACCTTCATCACGGGTAAACAGACACCAAAACAATAAGAAATGGTTGTCATTCTGCCAGACATATTTAGTAAGGCTGAGTTCTGACAATAGTTTCACTATTCAAATTCGATTCAATTCTGATCTTGATTAGATTCTATATTGATTAATTTGGATATATGTCAGAAATAGTGCATGTATATTTTGCCTATTTAACTAATGCTGTTCTCTATACAGGGACCTCTCTCAGTTGGTACATTACAATAATTTTAATGGTTAAAATGAACTCTTTTTTTTTTTTTTTATAATATCTTTTTAATGGTAAAATTGTTTCTACTCCAATTCGGGTTTTGGCTGTCATAACTTGTTTTCATGATGGATTTATTCAAACATACATTAAATATTGAAGAGCAAGTTAAAAGGTTAGTTCACACAAAAATGAAAATTATATAATTTATTACTCACCCTCATGCCGTTCCGCACCCGTAAGACCTTTGTTAATCTTCGGAACACAAATTAAGATATTTTAGTTGAAATCCGATGGCTCAGTGAGGCCTTCATAGCCAGCAATGACATTTCCTCTCTCAAGATCCATTAATGTACTAAAAATATATTTAAATCAGTTCATGTGAGTACAGTGGTTCAATATTATTATTATAAAGCGACAAGAATATTTTTGGTTGCCAAAAAAAACAAAATAACGACTTATTTAGTGATGTCCGATTTCAAAACACTGCTTCATGAAGCATCGGAGCATAATGAATCAGCGTATCGAATCATGATTCGATTCGCGTGTCAAACCGCCAAACTGCTGAAATCACGTGACTTTGGCGCTCCGAACCGCTGATTCGACACGCTGATTCATAATGCTCCGAAGCTGCCGCTTCACTTGAACTGCTACAGCAATCTGTCACGCCACATTATAGAGAGGTAAAACGCTTTTTATTGTTTGAATTTTGTAATAAAATTGATTGATTTGAAAGCTTCATATCAAAAGTAACAAAGCACAAAGATTATAGCAATTAATGCTGCAAATAATGTTTAGTGAAGTTGTGTTCAAGCATCAACTGAAAACAGCATAGACTAAAAGATTGATTTGTGGGATTTAAGAATCAAAATCAATTAATCAAATTGGGAATTGATTAAAATTCGGAAATCTGTATTGTCAATATTTAGTCACCATTTGCTAGAGCAACAGATAATTTTCCACTCTTACTTACTGTACTAGCGCTAGCTGATGAAATTCATTGTGTTTTTGTCTGTGCATATATCTAGGTTATATATCAGTCTGTGATGCCCTTTGACCCTGAGGGTGTTTTGGGAAGCATCAACTCCATATTGATGGCTTTTTTGGGTCTTCAGGTAAGTCAAATAGAAGGAATCTTGTTTTCACAGTAACTCTATCTATGGACCCTTTTCACAGTCTATGATGATGTGTTTTCACAGTTATCAACATCGCAAAAGTTTCATGTTTTCATTTTTTCATTACTTTGTGTTAATACCTTGGCAAATTAAAAAAAAAAGTAAATTAATTAACGAATTATCACCGCTGCGAGGGTGTTTCAAAAACAACGGCTGAGGGAGTGACTGCAAATTTGACCATTTTTCTTTCTTCTGAGTCTGACTGCTGTAATCAGTCTCTCTGTATTTTTTTCCCTCTTTTGGAAAGTTGTGGAAATGCTATGACATATTTTTTCTTTTAGGACAAATGGGAATATAAAAATTATATTTGCTGTTGTCTGCCATTCAAAACTATAGAAGTTTATGCAATTATGATGACTTCCACTTCTGGGAACCCCAGAAATTGCCTGTTTTCTTTTTTCATTTCTCTGTGTTAATTTAAACCTCAGAGCAGCATCAGTGATTCTCCTTTCCCTCCCTCTCTCTTACTGTATCAGCAGTTCAGTCACATGCTTCATGTAAACTATTTTTGTTCTGCAGTGCTTTCAGGAATCATATCAAATAATTGTCTTATCCTATTGCATCTGTTTTGTGTTTATTTGTGTTTCAGGCAGGGAAAATTCTGCTGCATTACAGGGACCAATACAGGCAAATAATCACACGATTTCTCATTTGGGGATTCATACTGGTATGTTTACCATTTGATTATTTTTTGTTTTACACACTTTATATAATAACTTCCATTAAGTAGAATTAAAAAAAAAAAAAGAAATACCCCAAAAGTTTAGACTTTTTATACCTTTTATTCAGAAAGACATTTATAATGTTATAACATTACATGCTGTTATTGTTAACTTTCTATTCATCAAAGAAAACTGATAAAATGCATTACAGTTTCCATAAAAATATTAAGTATCAAATCTGTTTTTAACATAATAATACTAATAATAAGAAGAAATGTTTCTTGAGCACCAAATCAGCATATTAGAATAATGTTTGAGGGATCATGTGACATCTGCTGAAATGTCAGTTTCACAGGAATACATATTAAAATAGAGAACAGGTTTTTAAAACTGTAATAATATTTCACAATATTACTGTTTTTATATAGGCCTACTGTATAATGTAAAAAAGTAATTAGTGCAAAACAGAGTACAACATGATGATCAGGACCCCAGTGTGAAGGGGTATATTTTGTAATAATGAGTTGATTATGCCTTTTATTACATGGCTACTCACCAAATAAATGCAAAAATCAACATTAAATACTGATTTGAGTAAATATTATTTTATTATGTGAGAAGAAAGAGACCTGATATTGGCACAGTTATGTAAGAAATAAGTGTCATTTATATAGTTTAGCAGTTGTTATACAAACATATTTCGCCACAGTTGACCAATAAGAATCATGTGCTTCAGAGAGTCATGTAACAATGTTTAGTAATGTTATTAGGGATGCATTTGGTGCTTTTTTAATAATTTAAACAATTATCTTATTTTTAACCCTTACACATCAGAGGATTGTAATACAATTTGAAATTTACACAGTCTGTCAATATTTCTATAAAGTTTTGTTTGTGGAAACCTCATGCTGTCTATCTTTGCATTAAGGGGATCATCTCAGCTGTATTGACCAAGTGCTCCACAAATGAAGGCTTCATCCCTGTCAACAAAAACTTGTGGTAAACTCAGTATCCCTTGCATATTTTTGTAGTTTTTCATTAAATATTATTTATGTTTTTTGATATTGTCATGGTTATTGTCATTATTTGTGGTCACAAATTTCCAAACATCTTGTTCATACATGAAAGCATGTACGGCACTGTCATGAGCAGAGGAATGTATTAGTTTGATGTATGATTCACAGCTTCTGCCTTGTGTGACTTTCAGGTCTTTGTCCTATGTGACGACTCTCAGCTGTTTTGCTTTTGTGGCTCTGGGGGTTTTTTACTACATGGTGGATGTAAAGAAGTGGTGGTCTGGAGCTCCTTTCTTCTACCCTGGTAAGCATTTTAAACAGCCAGAATGAATGTACCTAGACTGATGAATGCACCCAAAATTAGGCTCTTGCTTTTGAAAGGAAAGTTCACCCAAAAAAATGAAAATTCTGACATCATTTACTCACCCTCTTGTTGTTCCAAACCTGTATGAGTTTCTTTCATCAAATTCAAAAGAAGATATTTTAAATAATGTTGGTAACCAGACAGTTGATGGTAGCCATTGACTTCCATAATTTTTTCATTTCTACTATGGAAGTCAATGGCTACTGTCAACTTTTTGATTACCTTACCAACATTCTTTAAAATATCTTCTTATGTGTTCAACAGAAGAAACTCATACAGGTTTGGAACAACTTGAGGGGGAGTACATGATGACAAAATGTTCATTTTTGAAGGGTGAACTATCCCTTTAAGATTCGACCCCTATGACTTAGAAATCTGTATCTGTGTTTGTATTATTGTGGCAGTAACAAACCTCAGTACTCAAGGGGACGAAATAGCTACCTTCAAAAGCCTGTGCCAGTCGGCATGAAACTGAAGATGCAATAGTTTTTTTTTTCCCCTGTTGTGACATATATCAGAGTAAAACGGCTTCTTGAACAAGAAAAATGTAGGGTGGGACTTGAATTTGTCCATTGGAAATTGATTGGATGATTGTGGTTTGGTATTTCTGTGATTATACAGGTGCTGGTCATATAATTAGAATATCATCAAAAAGTTGATTTATTTCACTAATACCATTCAAAAATTTAAACTTGTATATTATATTCATTCATTACACACAGACTGATATATTTCAAATGTTTATTTCTTTTAATTTTGATGATTATAACTGACAACTAAGGAAAATCCCAAATTCAGTATCTCAGAAAATTAGAATATTGTGAAAAGGTTCAATATTAAAGACAACTGGTGCCACACTCTAATCAGCTAATTAACTCAAAACACCTGCAAAGGCCTTTAAATGGTCTCTCAGTCTAGTTCTGTAGGCTATACAATCATGGGGAAGACTGCTGACTTGACAGTTGTCCAAAAGACAACCATTGACACCTTGCACAAGGAGGGCAAGACACAAAAGGTCATTGCAAAAGAGGCTGGCTGTTCACAGAGCTCTGTGTCCAAGCACATTAATAGAGAGGCGAAGGGAAGGAAAAGATGTGGTAGAAAAAAGTGTACAAGCAATAGGGATAACCGCACCCTGGAGAGGATTGTGAAACAAAACTCATTTAAAAATGTGGGGGAGATTCACAAAGAGTGGACTGCAGCTGGAGTCAGTGCTTCAAGAACCACTACGCATAGACGTATGCAAGACATGGGTTTCAGCTGTCGCATTCCTTGTGTCAAGCCACTCTTGAACAACAGACAGCGTCAGAAGCGTCTAAAGACAAAAAGGACTGGACTGCTGCTGAGTGGTCCAAAGTTATGTTCTCTGATGAAAGTAAATTTTGCATTTCCTTTGGAAATCAGGGTCCCAGAGTCTAGAGCATGCAACGTCAACTGGCGGCCCGCGGGCCAAATCCGGCCCGCCAGAGATTTCCATCCGGCCCCCAGAATAATACTGAATTCAGGAATAGCCTTGTAAGAGGAAAAAGTTTAGGGCTGGTCCGAATACCATTTTTTGAGCTTCGAAGCTTCGGTAGTAATGAACATCGACTCTTCGGAGAGAGGGGCTGAACATATTTTTCTCTCTAATAAAGGCAGGAATCTGTGTCTGTATGTCCGTTTGCATTTTTATTATTTCGAGAACCGTTCATCCAATCGACTTCACAAGGCAGTGCAGTGTCGCATTTGGTGCAATATAGATGGACACGCGAGACGCGACACATTCAGAATTAATAAACTTTTAGTAAACTACAGTCAGAACAGCGCGAGCGGGAAGCGGCGCACCTCATGCGGGCAGGGCTTATGCTCCGAGAACGGACACTGCACTAGTGATATAAAACGCACACACACAGGTCTGTTAAATTAAGCAATACTTTTAAGGTAGTCTAATATTTTTCTGACTAACAAATTGGCACAGTAAGGGTAGATTTAAATAAAGAAAAACGAAATTTAAATAAAGAAAAAACGAAATTTAAATAAAGAAAAAACGAAATTTATATAAACAAAAACGAAATTTAAATAAAGAAAAAACGAAATTTAAATAAAGAAAAACGAAATTAAGTTAAATTAAAAACGAGATTAATTTAGATTGATAATAACGGGTAAAAATGCTAATACATTTTGTTTCTATTATTCTATTTTCCACAATGTCAAAGCAACAAAACACAAGCTCAGATATGCACTTCGGTCCATACAAACTCCGCTGTTCTGCGCTCTAGCCAGAGAACACTCCCGTTGCTGGAACACGCGTTGGTTCTATTTCTAGCATGCACGCGTTTTCCGCGTGGCTGGAGCGCGCCTGAGACGCGTGTCTCAGTGTGCAAACTCCAACCTGTTAAATATGGGAGCCGAAATAAAAACGGACACGCCACGCAGCTGAGACGCTCACGCAGCCAGTGTGTCGCCGGCCTTATTCAAGGGGGAATGAGAATCGTTTCGCGGGGGATCCCAGGTGTGCAAAAAAAAAAAAAAAAAAAAAAAAAAAAACAATATTCGAATGTCAAATTTTCAAATCGAAAACAAACCCACCGAACGAATATTTGAATATTCGGGTCCGTTCCATATTTATTTATTTTTAAATCTAACGAAAAAAAAAAGCCTTCTGAAAAGTAGCTTGTGCCATAGCCTGCCTTCAGTCAAGAATGACGATAAACGCGTTGCTCTCATTGAACATCTTTTATTGTTTCACGTGCTCATTTTTTCACAAATGTCAAAATTTTCCTTGCCTGGGATTAGCGCACAATTGCGTGACAGTGATGGACAGCTTGACAGCCTCACAAATATGAAGCCTAAAATATCGCTATCGCCCCCTGGTGGCTTGCTGCAGTAGAGGTAAAAATATGTAAAAAATAAAATAAATTTGGAATTAGAATTAGTATATCAAATAATAACATATTAGGATACAATTCGAATTTTATTTTATATTACGAGTATCTGGCCCTTACAGTGTCTGCAGAGAAAAATTCTGGCCCTTGGACAAATATAGTTGATGACCCCTGGTCTAGAGGAAGAGAGGAGAGGCACACAATCCACGTTGCTTGAGGTCCAGTATAAAGTTTTCACAGTCAGTGATGGTTTGGGGTGCCATGTCATCTGCTGGTGTTGGCCCACTGTGTTTTCTGAGGTCCAAGGTCAACGCAGCCATATACCAGGAAGTTTTAGAGCACTTCATGCTTCCTGCTGCTGACCAACTTTATGGAGATGCAGATTTCATTTTCCAACAGGACTTGGAACCTGCACACAGTGCCAAAGCTACCAGTCCCTGGTTTAAGGACCATGGTATCCCTGTTCTTAATTGGCCAGCAAACTCACCTGACCTTTACCCCATAGAAAATCTATGGGGTATTGTGAAGAGGAAGATGCGATATGCCAGACCCAACAATGCAGAAGAGCTGAAGGCCACTATCAGAGCAACCTGGGCTCTCATAACACCTGAGCAGTGCCACAGACTGATCGACTCCATGCCACGCCACATTGCTACAGTAATTCAGGCAAAAGGAGCCCCAACTAAGTATTGAGTGCTGTACATGCTCATACTTTTCATGTTCATACTTTTCAGTTGGCCAAGATTTCTAAAAATCCTTTCTTTGTATTGGTCTTAAGTAATATTCTAATTTTCTGAGATACTGAATTTGGGATTTTCCTTAGTTGTCAGTTATAATCATCAAAATTAAAAGAAATAAACATTTGAAATATATCAGTCTGTGTGTAATTAATGAATATAATTTACAAGTTTCACTTTTTGAATGGAATTAGTGAAATAAATCAACTTTTTGATGATATTCTAATTATATGACCAGCACCTGTATATGAGTTACAGGTTGTCCCACCCTCACACCACTAAACTTGTCATCAGAGAAGAGATGTCGCTGCAAAAGGGAGAGGAACTTATTTTGATTAAAGATTATGAGGGCAAAATAATTATCTGCACAGATAATTCATTTATAATAAATACTGCAATATTCCTTAAAGTTTCATTTGTTGTTATTCAGGCAGCTAGCTATAATCATGTTTATGCTAATTATCGCTATTACACTACTTAGAATGCAGCACATTACTATGGCGTTTTATGAATTGCGTTCAAGTTGACCTTTTATTTGGCAGGTATGAATTCCATCTTGGTGTATGTGGGTCATGAAGTGTTTGAAGAATACTTCCCTTTTCGTTGGAAGATGGCCAATAACCAATCACACGCAGAGCATCTAGCACAGAACCTCCTGGCCACCTCCATATGGGTGTTCATAGCCTACCTGCTCTACAGGAAGAAGATCTTCTGGAAGATTTAAAAGCGTTTCTGTCCTGCAGATTTTAGGACCTGCTCATCATTGTGAAGGAGATTTTTTTTTTTTAATTTTGGATATTTTTAGATGTAGAAAATCAGCAGATCTCTGAACATCTGTGGGGAGACAAAAACTCACATGTGATCCAGGAATAGATCTTGGCTATTATTTGAGAAGAGCAGAAGGAAGAAAAAAGAAGTGGCAGTGCAAAGATACCTCTGTGGACTCAACCAAGCCTTTAGAACGAATGCCAAGATGCCAAGGGCAGATTCTGCTCAATTCTAATTTAGTCTACTGGTTTTGGTTAATTAATGATGTTTTGAAGCACAGTGATGCATTATGATTGGATTTGGAATTTCCTAAATTCCTAAATTTCTGGAATAATTTAGGTTTAATTAAATAATTGATTTCTGCAATTGTAAAACTAAAAGCAAATGAGAAGGAAAGAAAACCCCAAAATGCCAAAAACAGTCTTCCATCAAGGTCCATGTGCTGAAAGATCCATTATTAAGGCAAAATAATATTACACAATTTTGTTTAATTTTTAATCATGAGCACTCTGGGACTTTTTTTTAATCTTCAGTGGACTCTGTCTTTATCTCTTTTTTATACTGTGGTTTTAATCCTTATATCTCAAGATAAAAGTATCATGGTTAAAATTATGTATATTTGTGTTCTGCCTTCTCAAAATCTCAGGAGATTTGCACAGCTTGGAGTGCCAAATATAGTGTACTTTATGCTTTCTCGGATAAAACAATGTCCTTGTTTGTTACAGTTGCCCATAACTTGTTACCTCTACCGCAAACATAATTCTAATTACAGAAAATAACACTAATCACTGACATATTTCCCATACACAATGCTGCTTGAGAAAATAATTGTTCCAAGAGAAGGGAAAATATTGATCCACCATATTTGTTTGTTGCCAACTTGAAAAATGAGTTCCATTTTTGTAACGGATAATGGATATTTTACAGATGTATGAACTACATTTCTTCATGTATATCTTTGTTTTATACTTATCAACATGAGATGTGGTAAAAATAAAACTTTTTTTGCCATTAAATCTCATACAAAAATAAAAAGTTCTGTCATTATGTCACGCATGTCACGCCAAACCTCCTCTTTCTTCTGTGGAACATAAAAGAATATATTTTGAGGTATATATATATATATATATATATATATATATATATATATATATATATATATATTGATTTATTTATTATTATTATTATTATTATTTATTTTAGGAGTGTAGGGAGAATGATTTGATTACGTCATTCAGTGCTTCACGAGAGTGGGTCGGGATAAAGAGATATTTTGGTGCATTGTTTCAACTGGTGGAATTTTCTGTACAGCATCATGGGTAATGTAGTATTTCACCAAGAATTCCACTCTTAAACAGTTATTTTAAAATTAAGTTAAAATAATGTGGGCTGATGGCTTCAACAGAAGTAAAGCTATCAGTTAACAACCTCGTAGCTCACAGTAAGGCTGTATTTAAAGGTTTATAAGTTATCATTAAAAATAATTTTCCCTATGGAGAAAATAAGTGGAGTTTTTACTCTTGGCAGCAGACTGTTTCACTCTATAGAGTACCTCAGGGATGACGTGTTTTTGTAGGCAAAACCCGGAAGCCAGTTAGCATTCAAGGACTTCAGGTTCCATTGCCCTGAAGTCTATGGGTTTTTTGAATGGGTTTTTGCTAAATTGCCTGAAATAAGGTCTGTGGTTAACAAAGCCTCTAAATATTTTCACGTTTTGATCTATGGCATAAAACTCACCAGTTATAACCCACTTGTGATTTTTTAAACCTTTATTGTGTCTTAAAAACGGCAGTTGCTAACAAATTGCTGAAAGGGACTACTTCCTTTGGTGGTGACTTTAGACGTCATCATGACAAACAGGATATTTGGACAGCATTCCTCATGAAAAAGTGGATAAGTATTCATACACAGCGCAGATCATAATCAGCGCGCATGTTTTTAAATAAAGTTTGAGGAAGCTGTGGTGGTGACGTTGATCCGCGACCATGGTGTGCTGTAGTCCATTTATAGCCTACTGTTAGCTTTTTATATCTGACAACTTTATTTAGGCTTCAAAATGTATAAATGTTGTGTTAACTTGTAAAGATTATCTTGATAGACAAAACGTGTGAGTGTCATAAACCTTTGTTAAACACAGAGCTTATTTTTTTTGTGATTTTTCAAAAGTCTATAGGAAAAATTAATAGGCTTTTGATCGAGGGAACCCGTGCGCCGCTAACTTCTGGTTGGCCTACAAAAACACGTCATCCCTGCGGTAAGATTAAATATTACAGGGCTCATGAAAAAAAAAAGTGTTCACAAATATATGATTTATAATATATACTGCAATATTACTTAAAAAAATAAGAATAGTCAATATTGATTTCATGGGGACTTTAAGCGTTACTGCGCCTTTAAAAAACCTGTTCGGAGGTGCGGGTAGCAGTGCGCATGCTTAAGAATAGAGGAAGTCGGTAATGGTGACGGATGATGTGGACCTGAATCGGTCGAGAGCATCAGCGCGTCTTCAAGAAAGAAAGAAAGAAAAAAAACCTCTTGAAGACGGACTCACGGATATGAAGCGCGGTTTTTGAGAGGTGTTTGAGTTTCTCTGGACAGAGACAGAATACACCCACAGTCTGCGATGATGGCAGAATGCGATCCCACCGACGGCGAGCCGGAGAAAGGCGGCGGAGATTTAACACCGGAGTCGAACTTTCTCACGTCGGAGGTGCCCGCGGTGTTATTTGAAAAGACCCGGCCGGTTCCGTCACTGGGACTTTCGCTGAACCCCGGGGCAGCGGTCCGGATCTCGGACTCGACGGAAAGCGTGCTGACGGAGCTGGAAGCGGACGGGTCGGGGGAAGAGGCGCTTCTGTTGCCAGGACCTGCCGGAAATCTCTCACCTCGGGCTGGAAGAGAGAAAAGGACGCGGAGGAACAGACACAGCTCATCATCTGATAATCTGGCATCTCCAGGTGAGATGATATGAGCTGGATGTTACCGCTCATAATCTGATCAACATTTTGTTCAGATTAAACTGGCTCAAGCTAAAGGTGTCTTCACACACTTCGACACCTTTTGTTTTGCTTCTCTTACATTGTTTTGGTGTATATTTGTTTCAGTGCAATATTTCCGGTTTGCAAATAGCATTCTTTTTTTCCCTTGCTACTTTTTAACAAAACACAATTCACACTTGTTAAGCATAACGCTACTGACCACGCCTTTATTTAAATATAGCCACTCCCCCTTTTCGAATGACAGCCACTTTTCGTCATTTTGTTGTATAATCTGAATTCAATCCGAAAAGAACGCATAAGGGACCAGTCTGCATTAGTTTCCATAGCAACCGCGCGTGTTCTGTTTCTGTTGCGCGCAGTGTTCCAAAAAAACAGCTAATATACCTTGGGGAACTTTGTAAGGGATTAAATCAAAAGCGTTTTACAGAGAAAGTAGAGGTTTTTTTGCCTCCTGCCTTACACATACTGAACAAGTTTTAATGCAAAAGAGTATTAAATATTCTTAAATAAGTCTTGTTCTGCCTGTTACTCCATCTGCTTTATCTCAGAGCATGGTCCATTATGCAACCATGTCCACAGTTCAGATTACATGCTCTTTGGACCTGGAGCACACATGTACAGGTGACACCACATCAGCTGCTGGCATATCTACAGAACTCATGATACGCATGCTTGACTGTTTCTGTGTGCTGCATTTTGTCTTTCCATATGCGTCTGTATATGAAGATTACTTGAGCAGCTGTGGGGTGCATTGATGCAGTAAAGTTTCTTGCATATTAATAACCGGTTCATTTGAATGTGGATAAGCTAGAGAGCAGAAACACACTTTGTTTTTTCTTTGAGATCTACATCTGAGCCTTCAGTGAAAGTCTAGTTTAAATGAAGGTGATATTAGAATTGCATCACTGTGATATGCTATTTTTTTCTTTGTTTTATAGGCAAAGGATGCAAATACCATGTAGTTATGAAATATAAGTGCAGCTTTTACACAACAAAGCAATATGATTGAAAACATCCCAAAAAAGGTCACATTTAACACTTAAAAAATGATTACATTTGTGATGAAATGGAAGTCCCGACAGATCTTTTCTTCCATATTGTGACATACACCAATGAGCAACAACAATAAGATGAAGCGAATATTGTTGATCATCTCCTAACAAGGCCACATATTAAGAATATATGGTAAGCAAACAATCAGTTCTCTTTAATCAATGTGTTGGATGCCGGAGAAATGGGCAGGAATAAAGATCAGGGCTGCGTTTCTCAAAAAGCATTGTGAGCTAAGTTGATTGTAGCGACCATTGGTGTCAATGGTTCTACAATCGAATAAGGCTTACGATGATTTTGGGAAACGCAAAATTGTTATGAAAAGATGGTTGGGTCAGAGTATCTCTGGAACGGCAAGGCTTGTGGATTGCTCTCGGCCAGCAGTGGTGAGAATTTACTGATGAGGGACAAACCTCAAACCGGCGACAGGGTGTTGGACACCCAAGGCTCATCGATGCATGATGGCAGCAAAGGCTATCCCGTCTGGTCCGAGTCAACAGAAGGTCTACTGTGGCACAAGTCACAAAAAAAGTTAATGATGATTATGGGAGGAATGTGTCAACACACAGTGCTGCGCATGGGGCTGCCACAGACCAATCAGAGTGCCAGTGATGACCTCTGTCAGCTGTCGAAAGTGCCTACAGTGGGCACATGAGTGTTAGAACTGGACTTTGTAGCACTCAGAGAAGGTCGCTTTGTCCGATAAATCCCATTTTCTTTTACATCATGTGGATGGCCATGTAGGAGGAGGAGTGTGTAAATTTCATTTCATACCGACTTTAAATTCATTTTTTAAGGTGTTCGAACACAGATGTGTATCCACAGTGTGTGTAAACAACCAGCCTATAATGGTAAAAATCCACCCAATACTTTTTTTATAATCCTCATTTATCATTTTCAATCTCTCAGAACACGCTGTTTGATATTTCCCCCTACTCCTACTTAAGAGTAGGGAAACCCTGCCCATGACTGGTGACGATCTGCCCTGTCAGCATAGACAAACCCCTGAGTGAGAAGCACAGAGTCCGCCATTTCTGTTTACTCGCTGTATCAGCTAGAGATATACAATGACTGTCCCAAAAAACATTACAAATGTTCTGTTGTTGGATGTACCAATGAACATACGAGGCTCCATAGACTCCCGCCAGTCACTGAGGACACTGTGGTTGAAGTTATTACTCAAGGATGGATCAGCACAAACTGTACGTGATCCTCTCCGGAGAGATACTGGTCACGGCAGAGAGAGCTTGCGCACTTTATTACAGTTGTTTTACGGATATAAAGTTTATCAGTTTAAGCACCCCCGAAATGTTATAAAGTAGATCTGTATATATTTGTTTACTGGTAGTTGTTTTTGTGCAGATCGCTGTGCATGTTAATGATAATGCAAGGGAGAGTTTATAGATAAAAGACTTTAATGCGCACTTTTTGTACTGCGTTTTATTCAGCTCTTATGGTGATTTTCTGGAGTGATAACATGCGTATCATCTTTTGTGTGATGTACAGTAAAATTCATTAACTCATCAGAAAAGATCTCCGATTCGAACTAAACACCCCTACAGAGAGTTTCTGACAGCGTGAGATTGTTCTGTTACCTGAGCTCGGAGTATCAGCCCTTGAAGCTCCGCCCTCTTAGGCCATGAGCAGCAGCTCATTTGCATTTAAAGGGCACACATTAAAACGGCACGTTTTTGCTCAGCCCCAAAAAGTGGCAAGTTTAACATGTTATAAAAAATTCTCTGTGGGGTATTATGAGCTAAAACTTCACATACACACTCTGGGGACATCAGAGAAGGTGCAATAAAGGTGCGATAGGTGATTGTATACAGAATTTTATTTATTTATTTTATTTTTGACCATTAAACATATTTTACTGGACTGTAACACTTCTACTCATTTAAGAAAATTGTTTTATTCTGTTGATTCCTTTTAAGAGGTTTTTAACAAAGTAAATCCAAATTTAGAAAGAAAGAAAAAGAAAAAAGAGTTTTTTTTTTTTTTTTTTTTTTGTTATACTGGTTGAATTGTATTGTGTTGTTGAAGAGATTGTATGCTTTCAATGCTAGCAGGCTAACATTAGCATTTCCCAGATCACCTACTGCACCTTTAAATTTGTTCATATTAGATCTAAAACCTAGTTATGCCTCTACTGTAATGTGGAGGTGGATTGAATGCGAGTATATTTGAAAATGGGGAAATTAGTCTTTTTGAAATTATGCAATTTTGGTAGTATGACAAAGACATCTGCGCTTGCATTTGTTATTAATTTCAATGGATTTTTTACTAGATGCTTTCCGGCAGCTGTTCAGCTAGCTATCCATCTGACTGTCCATTTTTTTATTTTTGTGAATGAGATCTCACATCTCACAGCATGTTTACAAAATCAGTTTGATCAAATTTTGAAATGTTAAATGAATTTGGAAATAGTACCAATGCCTTAAAGGTGCCGTAGAACATATTTTTAAAAGATGTAATAAGGTCTAAGGTGTCCCCTGAATGTGTCTGTGAAGTTTCAGCTCAAAATACCCCATAGTTTTTTTTTTTTTTTATTCATTTTTTAATTGCCTATTTTGGGCATCATTAAATATGCGCCGATTCAGGCTGTGCAGCCCCTTTAAATCTTGTGTTCCCCTCCCCCGGAGCTCGCGCTTGACTTAACCAGCATAAACAAAATTTACACAGCTAATATAACCCTCAAAATGGATCTGTACAAAGTGTTCGTCATGCAGCATGTCTAATCGCGTAAGTATGGTATTTATTTGGATGTTTACATTTGATTCTGAATGAGTTTGATAGTGCTCTGGGGCTAAAGCTAACATTACACACTGTTGGAGAGATTTAAACACAACTTCATTCTTTATATGAATTATACAGTCTGCAAGTGTTTAAAAAATGAAAATAACGACAGTCTTGTCTCCGTGAATATAGTAATAAACAATGGTAACTTTAACCACATTTAACAGTACATTAGCAACATGCTAACGAAACATTTAGAAAGGCAATTTACAAATATCACTAAAAATATCATATCATCATGGATCATGTCGGTTATTATCGCTCCATCTGCCATTTTTCGCTGTTGTCCTTGCTTGCTTACCTAGTCTGATGATTCAGCTGTGCACAGATCCAGACATTAATACTGGCTGTCCTTGTGTAATGCCTTGAACATGAGCTGGCATATGCAAATATTGGGGGCGTACATATTAATGATCCAGACTGTTACGTAACAGTCGGTGTTATGTTGAGATTCACCTGTTCTTTGGAGGTCTTTTAAACAAATGAGATTTACATAAGAAGGAGGAAACAATGGTGCTTGAGACTCACTGTATGTCATTTCCATGTACTGAACTCTTGTTAACTATGCCAAGATAAATTCATTTTTTTAATTCTAGGGCACCTTTAATTACACGTGGCTAAGATGAAGTCTTTTAAAAATCAAGCTATTCTGATAATTGATATTGATGACATGCAGATATGTTTTCTGAGGTGTGTGTTGTATGGGTGTGTCTGTGTGTACAAGAGAGTGAAAGTGTTCTTGTCTTCTAAATGTTTAATGGCCATCAGAGAGGTTCTATCTGTCTGTGTCTAATGGACTCTTATTCATCAGCTGTCTATGCATGTTTTACCTTTTAGAGCCTATGTAGACCACTTTGTGTTAGTTTTACTGCAGTGTATGCATTCATTGTAGTAGATTCTGAAAAAAAGAATGAGAGTTGTGGTGAAATCCATAGTGATATGAATAAAAACCTCTATGAGCTACAGGTATCATGTGACATGTATGTGTGCTAGGCTTTGTTCACACTGGTTTTCAAACTTAATCTTTGTGACTTAATGTCTACGTTGTTATTTTGCAAGTGATTTAATCTGATAATCTGTTTGTGCAGTGTAGTTGTTGCTATAGTAATAATGCATACGTATCTGCAAGATGCCGCGTGGCTCTTTCAACAGCCAAGGGCGTCAAACCACTCACGGATGTGGCTTTGATTAGGTTTGTAAACTTCGGGTTTTGTGTGGTTTGTTGAGACTACAAAAAAACAATCCTTTTGAATCATATGCACCATTTTTTTTTTTTTTTTTTTTTGCTGCCTTTCTATACAAAGCTTCAGTGAGCAAGTTGTGTTTGTAGTTCAGTGTTAATAAGAAACATTAAAAGCCCTCTTTAGTTTGGAATGGATGGTGACCTGATCATCTGATCTGATCATCAGCTGCCTCTTCGCAGATCACACCAGTGTGTAATTTACATGTGAAACATCCCTGATACAAGTGTAAGCATTAGGAATCCGACTTAATTAAAGGGTCAAAAATATAAAAAAAAAAAAATATTCTTTGATATTTTGAAATAAAAGTCTGAGTATCACAAATATACTTTACACTCTCAAGCTGATAGCTCAGTTCATCCACAGTCCAAAATGGCCATGAAAAATTAAATATTGCAAAAAAAAGTACAATTTTAAGTGGACCTCAGAGACTAAATGATTAAAGAACAATATAATATGCACCCTGAACACTGTATTTTTCAAAGTTAAAAAAAATTTAAATGCATATTATTGGAGTATGTTTTACAAGAAAATGCTATTTCATTCTTCTTCAAAATTTCATGTTTAATGCAGTGTGTTACTTGCTGTTTCGTTGTAATTATTGGTGAAATGTACTAGACACTTCTGAGTGAAAATTTAGTGAAAAAGTAAATCCTACAGCTGTTTTAGTAGCACTACAAAATAAATAAAATGAATAAATAAATAAAAATAAAAAAATCTGATAGGAAGTTCCAACATCATGTGTTCCATATTGTAAGAGATAAGGAAGAGGATTAGGGCAAAGCAATAATAAAAAAATAAAACCATCTCGAGATTAAAGTCATTCAATTACGAGAAAAAACTCGTTGAATTTCGAGAAAAAAGTCGAGATAAAATGTTGAGAATAAAGTCATTAAATTACGAAAAAAGTCGTTCAATTACGAGAACAAATTCGTTAAATTATGAATTTGTTCTCGTAATTTAACGACTTTTTTCGTAATTTAATGACTTTATTCTCATAATTTAATGAGTTTATTCTCAACATTTTATCTCAACTTTTTTCTCAATTTAACGACATTTTTCTCATAATTTAACGAATTTGTTCTCATAATTTAACGACTTTTCTCGTAATTTAATGACTTTATTCTCAACATTTTATCTCAACTTTTTTTCTCAATTTAACGACTTTTTTCTCATAATTTAACGAATTTGTTCTCGTAATTTAACGACTTTTCTCGTAATTTAATGACTTTATTCTCAACATTTTATCTTGACCTTTTTTCTCGAAATTTAACGAGTTTTTTCTTGTAATTTAACAACTTTAATCTCGAGATGGTTTTATTTTTTTATTATTGCTTGGCCCTAATCCTCTTCCGTAAAGATACGTCCAGCCAAGTACTGTTTTTTTTGTTTGTTTGTTTGTTTGTTTGTTTGTTTGTTTGTTTGTTTGTTTGTTTTTTTTGACCCTTTGCAAAGACCCGCCCCCCCCTTAGTTACTGTTGCTTTGTCCAACAAGCCATGGTGCTGTCACGCCACACAGAGTGAAAAATACATTGCGAAGCAAAGAGGACACTGACAACACGTCGACAGACAAGACAGAGCAGGTTACTTATGACATTAAACAAAGTCCTAGCTTTCAAATTGTGTAATTTAAGAAATTCGAACAATAAAAACCATTTTGTGGCTCTTAAATGTGTCGTGACAGATTGCTGTAGCGCCTCAGCTCAAGAGGCTCGTGAACCAATCATCATCATCTCTTCCTACTTATAGCATCAAATAAACTTGAATGAACATGAGAAGGAATGTTGTTTCAAACACGGAAAGACATAAATACACACCATTTTTCAAGTTCAAGTCCACCGAGGTTAATCTTCTAACTCCTGACTGCTTTGTCGGACAAAATGGCGGATACGGCATTATGATTGTTTTGATCACTTGTCAGTCAAACTCCTGGCGAAGGCTCAATTAGATGAAGTCAGATCTAATGGGAGTTTGCAGCTGATTGTAAAAAAAGGTGGTGTTTAAATGGATGAAATGATTGGAGAAGTCCTGCATGCATCACCAGAGAGAGATATGTTATTTTTTCAGGAAGATCAAGTTTTTGATTAAAAATTACGAAGTCATGCTTTTAAAAAAAATAAATAAAATTGAATTAAAAATAGAAAGGTGAATTTCCTTTTCATGCCAAATGTAAGGAATAAGAACAAGTCATGTTTGTGGTGAATACATTGTGTGCGCACATACCAGTGTTCTTAGCTTGTACAGGAATTTTACTAGCTGGATTCTGTTTTGTCTACATCTTTCTTTTGCCAAATTTTACAAAGTAGGTATGAGAACCCACATACGGTATAAGCTGTCAAGACCTGGTACGGCACATGAAAATATTGCATTTGCTAGTCTTTAGATGAATCGCTTTGATATTGAACCTTTCATTTAACACCAATATAATATAATATAATATAATATAATATAATATAATATAATATAATATAATATAATATAATATAATATAATATAATATAATATAATATATAATATAATATAATATAATACATTTAACACATAATATAATATAATACATTTAACACATATATAATATAATATAATATAATATAATATAATATAATATAATATAATATAATATAATATAATACATTTAACACATATATAATATAATACATTTAACACATATATAATATAATATAATATATATATAATATAATATAATACATTTAACACATATATAATATAATACATTTAACACATATATAATATAATACATTTAACACATATATAATATAATATAATATAATATAATATAATATAATATAATATAATACATTTATTTATTTATTTTTCATCCCAGCTTTTTTGCACTCCAGAAATGCACAGTGCTCTTTTAATTTTTTTATGTTTTTGAAGGCTGGTTTGCAGACAGAGCAAAAGTGTTTGACTAAATTGCATGCTCACTAGTGATTCAGCTTTGAAGCTTGGAATTCTAGGAGTAGGTTCAATTTTGTTCCAGATAAAAATGGCCTTGAGCATGAATTTCACTCTGATGGAAATTATTAAAAGAAAATCATTCCCCAAAACGTTCTGCTATATGGCCTTTTGAGATGAGGGGACATATTTACATATAAATTCAGACATACAAGATAATATATTCACTGCACTGTACATTTGACTCACTTTGTATGCGTGCATATAGGTAATAGCAGTGGAGAATTCAACCATTTCCCAGAAGACCCAGAGTTTGGAGAGATTATCCAGAGGGCGGAGCAGGCAATAGAAAATGGTGTCTTTCCTGAACGCATCTCGCAAGGATCCAGCGGAAGCTACTTTGTCAAGGATCCTAAAGGGGTATGTGTATTTAAATAAATGTTGAGATTGTCCCTAATAAAATCATTTTTAAGCACCATAACAGAGGAACATTTACATTTAGTAATTTAGCAGACGCTTTTGTCCAAAGCGCCTTAGAACAATAGAAGCAGTTGAAGAACATGCAAGTGCTGTAACAAGGCCCATTTAGTCTAGCACAGTACATGTATCAAGTTTTTTTGTTTTTTATATATATATATATTAGAAAACGGAGAATAGAAAGTGTTAATATAAATGGGTCAAATGTTGATGAAAAAGATGCGGGGTTGAATTCAACCCAGGCTTGAATTAGGCAGGTCATTCCACCAGCAGGGAACTGTCAAGGAGAAGGTCCATGAAAGTGATTTTGTACCTCTTTGGGATGGCACCACAAGGTGCCTTTCACTTGCAGAATGCAAGCTTTTGGAGGGCACATGAGTATGAAGTAGTGAGTTTAGGTATAGGGGTGCAGAGCCAGTGATTGTTCTGTTGGCAAACATCAGTGCCTTGAATTTGATGCGAGTGGCTTTTGGCAGCCAGTGCAAATTGATGAAGAGAGGTGTGACATGCTTTCTTCGGTTCATTAAAGACCAATCTCGGTGCCACATTCTGGATCAGTTGCAGAGCTTTAACAGTACATGGAAGGCCTGCCAAGAGAGCATTACAAAATGTTTTAACCTTGATAGAACTAAAGCTTGGACAAGGAGTTGTGTAGCATGCTCTGATAGGAAGGGCCTGATCTTCCTAATGTTGTATAAGGCAAATCTGCAGGACCGGGCAGTTCTAGCGTTGTGCTCTATGAAGTTTAGCTGATCATCAAACACAACTCCAGGCTTCCTGACTGTTCTGGAAGGAGTTATGGTTGATGAGCCTAGATGAATGGAGAAGCTGTGATGAGGTGTTGGGTTGGCTGAAACCACAAACGGTTCTTTCTTGGCAAGGTTGAGTTGAGGTGATGGTCCTTTATCCAGCAAGAATGAGAGGTAGAGTTGTGTGTCATCAGCATAGCAGAGATGGGGAAAAGCCATGCTTCTGAATGACAGATCCTAGTGATGTCATGTAAATGGAGAAGAGAAGTGGTCCAAGCACTGAGCCCTGAGGCACCCCTTCAGCTAGATGTTGCGACTTAGACACCTCACCCCTCCAATATACACCCTGAAGGACCTACCTGAGAGATAAGACTTGAACCACTGGAGTGTGGTTCTTTAGATGCCCATTTTCTTGAGGGTTGACAGGGAAATCTGGTGGTCAGTTGTGTCAAAAGCAGCAGACAGATCCAGCAAAATAAGTACTGATGGTTTGGAAACTGGACTGTTCACTGCTTATATAAATACAGTCCTATTAAATCACGGAATTGAACCGCTATTTATGACATTTGTTTTGATTAAAAACAAGCATGACTGACACACTGCAAGCAGAGAGAATGTATATCTCATTTCTGCTCGCCTTAAACACAAATAGACTCCCTCATTTTAGAACATTTGCAGTAGATGGACGAAAGTGCTGTTGTGTTCTGACACTTTGAAAGCAAAACCAAATGTTCAGAAACCAAAATATAAACGTGTGGTGAGCTCACTCCAGCAGGGGGAGGGGGTTGCAATCGCACTCTGGTGAAAGCACCCTTAGAACACCTAGAACTTCTTAGTGCTTTTTAGTTGGTGTATGATGAGCAGTTTGCACACCACATCATGAGTGTCTACCGTTAGATTATGTATGCATGATCACCTCTCTTCTGTGAGCTAAACACATACATTTATGCATGAACGTCATTACTTTGGATTTGTTCTCTCCGAAAGCATTTCCACTTTACTGCGTGATTCATTGTAATTACATTCAAATCTAGTTAAATGTGATTTTTTTTTTTGATTCCTCTATCTTCTCTTCTTCAGAAAATCATTGGTGTATTTAAACCAAAATCAGAGGAGCCTTATGGTCACTTAAACCCTAAATGGACCAAATATTTCCATAAAGTCTGCTGCCCGTGCTGTTTTGGCCGTGGCTGCCTCATTCCTAACCAAGGCTACCTCTCTGAGGCAGCTGCCTCACTCGTGGACCAAAAACTGGGTTTGGGGATCGTACCCAAAACTAAGGTGAGGATGGGCATTATATTTAAATTTGCCTTAAAATAAAGCGAGGAATTAAGAACCAAACATTTTGTCTTTTTTCTTTTCAGGTTGTAAATTTGGCAAGCGAGACTTTTCACTATAGTGCAATTGACCGTGCCAAATCCCGTGGTAAGAAATATGCATTGGAGAAAGTCCCCAAAGTTGGACGGCGGTTTCACAGAGTTGGCCTTCCTCCAAAGGTAACGAAACGCCTCATTAATTCTATCCTTTCATTTTTATCTAGGGATAAACTCACTTTCTTATGTGGAAGACAAAAGGAAATATTTTGTTAATGTTCACGTTGCTCTTTTTCATGCAACAAAAGCATGACTTGACACTTCTAGGTTTTCTGAAGCCATACAATTGCTTAGTATTATTATTTGCTGAAAATGTTGAGTTTCGCTGTAGCTCTAAAATGTCATTTGCTCTTTCACATGTTTGTGACCAAATGTTTTAGATATTAAACCTTTCTTGGCACGTTATGTTTGAATGCATGGAAGAGAATTGAGAGCAGCAGAGGATTCTCTTGTTGTTCTCTTTTGTGTAGGTGGGCTCATTTCAGCTGTTTGTGGAGGGCTATCATGAAGCAGACTACTGGCTGAGGAAGTTTGAGGCGGAGCCTCTTCCAGAGAACATGAGGAAGCAGCTTCAGTCTCAGTTTGAGAGGCTGGTGGTGCTGGATTATGTAATTAGAAACACAGGTATGCAATGATGAACAATGGCTAATGCCCAAAGACATTATAATTCATAAAATTAACTGATGTTAAAGTTAATTTTATAAATTATAATGTCTTTGGGTATTAGCAATTGTTCTTGAAAGCTTAGTTTCCATTTAATCTCATAGTTACTAGAGTTATTTTTTACTAAAAAAGAGCTATGCTATAGAATAACTTGATATTAGTCACTACTGTAAAAAAAAAAAAAGAAAAAAAAAGAATGCTTTTTACACTTTTTGGAGTGTATTATTATGGAGTGTGCGCACGAGTTACTATTTTGTTCCCTCGATCTATAAATCATGCGCATGATTTATAAATTGAGGGAACGAAATAGTAAATCATGCGCACAATTTAATTTTTTTTCTTGCGTGTCATGTGCGGGGCTCCATACAAAACGGTGGTTGCCATGGTTTTTTTTTTTTTTTTTTTCCCCACAGCCAGGCTTTTACATGCTTTTTCTTCCTCCCGCACCATACAAATGTGCCATGTATTTGAGCACAACATTTACCCATATGAAAGAAATGCTAATTGTTTACTGTGTCTTTGAAAAGGAAATCTGATATCTCTTTTGGCTTCTTCAGACAGAGGGAACGATAACTGGTTGATCAAGTATGAAAAGCCAGGCGATGGAGAGCTGACAGAGAAGGTGAGCTGGGGGATATTTATAGAGCTTCTCTGCTGGGCAGCTCAAAGAAAATGGCATGACTGAGAACCATGTGCCTGCTGTAATGGAAGCAGGCAAATGCAGGGGTGTCATATTCCTATTTTTCATATGCCAAATGACCATATGTGGTGTGTGTATATGTATATGTATATGTATATGTATAGATATAGATATAGACATATTTGTAGAGTTTCAGTGACATTACAGCATTAAACTACTACATATAATGTTGAATATAATGTACAATAATGCAATAGGGGAATGTTTGTGAGTTCTGATAATGCCAAATGTCTGATTTTACAAGTGAAAAATGGCCTACATTATTTTAAATATATGTAGTTGGTGACAGAGTGCAAGTATATGTGTCTAACACAATTCTGTATTTTCAGCTTCAGAATCATGAATATTTTTATTCTGGTGTCACTATTGACCTGTGCATTGGGGACCAGGACTAAGTCTAAGCCTATTTAAGTCCACCTTGTAATACGAAATTTAGCATTTTAATCAATAGTACATTTTTGTTAACTTTTTACCATATGCCTTAGAAGCTATAATATAAAAAAAAAAAAAAAAAAAAAAATTCTTCTTTATTTTGGCTTAAAGCATTGCGATAGTATTGCATCATGAGTTCGGTAACGCGATAGTGTCGTATCGTGACATGAATGTATCGTTACACCCCTTGTATATACATCTCTTAGTAAACAGTTCCTCCCATATTCACAGTAAATCTCTTTAAACATCACATCACGTCAAACATAAGACTTATTCAGTGTTGTGAAAGCAGCTTTGTTGGAGTTCTTTCTATATTTCTATTTGATTAAGTTGCTGCAAAGGTTAAATTATGGATGTAATGATGATTGTTTCTTAGTCCCACACAAATGCTGAGTTTCTCTTCCATTGTCTTTTTTCAGGAATCTGAATGGACTGACCCAAAAGACTCAGCCATAAAGATTGCAGCTATAGATAATGGTTTGGCCTTCCCTTTTAAGCACCCTGATGAGTGGAGAGCATGTAAGGAAAATTTCATTCTAATATTCTGATTTGGTGATTGGGAAAAATTTATTTTTAAACAACATTGAAATAGTTTATTTTATCTACCATTTCAAATATTTAAGCATAAATGCAACATAAATACAGTCTTGTATGTCCAGATTTTACAGACTGAATGCTTAACAGAATAAATGATTGGTGTTTTGGTGCGTGCAGATCCGTTCCACTGGGCTTGGTTGCCTCAGGCCAAAGTGCCCTTCTCCCAGGAGACCAGAGACCTTGTGCTCTCACGCATTTCTGACATGAACTTTGTACAGGACCTCTGTGAGGACCTTTATGAGATGTTCAAGGTAGGAAATCTAGTGTAACAATATTCTTACCATTCAGTTGCTTTGGCTGTAGTTTATTTAGAGACTCGACTTCTTGGACAGGGCTTTAGCTGGCTGTCATTCCGGTTTCTGTTAGCAAGTTGAAGCTTGGCATGCTGTCAGCACACTAAAACCCTTAAAGAAGTTGCGTCACTAAATTCATCCCTTTTTAAGTGGCACTGCTAAAAATATTCAAGCTAAAATTCAGAAAACTAAGAAAAAGTCTAGAAAAATCATTTAACTGACCATTTAACTAACCTCACTAAATCTGGTTTCACTGGTTTGCAGTGCAATAGGTTGATCATTTTTGCATCAATTAGCAAGAATCTTGTTCTTTTTAAAGTTGAGTGAGTTTTCACATTAAGCACTTTGTGTTTTCAGACGGATAAAGGGTTTGACAAAACCATGTTTGAGAAACAGATGTCCGTTATGAGAGGACAGGTATGTTTTATGTGTTGTGATCATTTTACATTATGCTTTCTCTGCTATTCCAGAAACAGCTCACATGTCTCATTCTCACTAAGTACTGGAGCTCTTCACAATGAAAAATTCACTGCTAACGTATATTAATACACCCATTCAGGAAGCTATTTTCAGCCTATCACAGTTGAGATGTGGACCTGAATTTAGACCTCAGATTTTGCAATGCCAAGAACAGGATTGTCTCTATCATTATTACATAATTTCTTTCTGCAAATGTATGATTTAGTTTGTCCAGTGGTCTCTTATATGCTATTTTACATTAGTTTAGAGGTCATTAAGAATTGTTTTTTTTTTTTCAAAATGTTTTTGAATTAAGTATTTTATGCTCACCAAGGTTGCATTTGTTTTCAAATAAAGTAATATTGTGAAATTTTATTACAATTTAAAATTCTCTCTCTCTCTCTCTCTCTCTGTCTCTGTGTCTCTCTCTCTCTCTCTATATATATATATACAGTATATATATATATATATATATATATATATATATATATATATATATATATATATATATATATATATATATATATATATATATATATATATATATATATATATATATATATAACATTTTAAAATATATTTATAAACATTTATTATTATCAATGTTGAAAACCATTCTGCTGCTTAATATTTTTGTGTGAAAATTGATGTATTTTTTTCAGGATTCTTTGAATTACGTTTAAAAAACAGCTTTTATTTTAAAGATTTTTAACATTTTTGTTTTTTTTACTCTCGCTTTTGACCAATTTGAAGCATCCTTGCTGAATAAAAGTATTAAATTAATTTAAACAAAAAAAATCTTTTTAGAAGCTAACCATTGGAGTTAATCAGGAAGTTGTATTGTGTTGTAAGAGCTGTAAAGTCGCACTTTCCTGTTCTTCTCGAATAGATCTTAAACCTGACCCAGGCTTTGAAAGATGGGAAGAGCCCCATCCAGTTGGTGCAGATGCCTCGTGTGGTGGTGGAGAGGAGCCGCGGAGGAGGCCAGGGTCGTGTGGTCCAACTGGGCAATGCTTTTACCCAGACGTTTCACTGCAAGAGACCCTTTTTCACCTCCTGGTAAAGGGGCCTCAAAGAGAGGAGGAAGACTGGATTGAAAATGGACGAGGGTCCTATACTAGACGGTAAGGGCAGATTCAGACACTGGATGGAGAACTTTTCTGATAAGGACTTCCTGGATGAATGTAGCAAAGAGAGAGACTTAAAAGACTGCACAGAGGTCTGTTGTGGAGGATCTGAGGCCTTTTGTTTTCCTGAGCCTTTTTCCAGAATTCTCCTCTTCAGCTCACTTTGGCTGTCAAGTTGGAATGTCAAAAGGGAATCGTTCTTTGAAAATGTTGAAGTTTTGTCGTGACAGCCTTTCTCAACTGCCAATTATTTTGTAAGTATAAATATAGATATTATAAATGAAGAATGATGCATAAAATGTAATTTAAACTTGAAAAAATGCTTGAATGTATCCTGCAAGTTTACATTTTACACTTCTCCTGAGGACATTTCAACACCAAGGAACACTGGTGACCGTGGTATTTAATATGATGAATGTATTTGCTGATCATGTAACAGGATGCTGGTAACAGTATATACATTGTTAAAAGTGGGTGATTTGAAGCCCCTGGTTAAAGTATAATTCCAAAAGGTGTTTTTCTCTTTCACACAATCCTGTGTATGCATCTTGGACTTTGTATTCCAGCTGAACGGTTGCTAAAGTAGAGCTGTATATTAAAAATTAAGTAAATAAAAAAAATAAAAATAAAAATAAAGCTTTGGTATTGGTAAAAATAGACCTAGTGTTATTTATTTTTAAGTTTTCAATTTGTTTGTAGTCGATCATACCCTCTGAGGCCGGCATTCTTATTTTTATTTATTTATTTATTTTGCAGCTTTTCCTCCGTAATCCACTGTTAAATGCTTTTGTTAAACCACTGTTAAATGCTTTTTTTTTTGTTTTTGTTTTTTTTTTTGCATATAAAATGAAAAGTTTTTTTTTTTTTTTACATTTTTACAAAAGATTTAAAAAAAAAAAAAAAATTATTTACTTAAAGGGATAGTTCACCCAAAAATGAAAATTTGATGTTTATCTGCTTACCCCCAGGGCATCCAAGATGTAGGTGACTTTTTTTCTTCAGTCGAACGCAAATTATGATTTTTAACTGCAACCGCTGCCCTCTGTCAGTCAAATAATAGCAGTGGATAGGAACTTCAACTATAACAGTAAATAAAACTTGCTTAGACAAATCCAAATCCGGCTCGTGACGACACATTAATGTCTTAAGACACGAAACGATCGGTTTGTGTGAGAAACCGAACAGTATTTATATCATTTTTTACCTTTAATACACCATGTCCAACTCCGTTCAGCTTCCGGTGTGTGAGGTCTGATCGCGCTCTGACAACGGAAGTGTTGTCTCGCGCTCATTGAAGTATATGGGCGAGACATCACTTCCGTCGTCAGAACGCGTTTTTTGACCTCACTAACAGGAAGCTGAACGGAGTTGGACATAGTGGTGTTTTAGAGGTAAAAAATGATATAAATACTGTTCGGTTTCTCACACAAACCGATCGTTTCGTGTCTTAAGACATCAATGTGTCGTCACGAGCCGCAGGGTTTAATTTGGATTTGTCTAAGCAAGTTTTATTTACTGTTATAGTTGAAGTTCCTATCCACTGCTATTATTTGACTGACAGACGGCAGCGGTTGCAGTTAAAAATCATAATTTGCGTTCGACTGAAGAAACAAATTCACCTACGTCTTGGCTGCACTGGGGGTAAGCAGATAAACATCAAATTTTCATTTTTGGGTGAACTATCCCTTTTAATTAAAAAAAATAATTTATTTTCCCCCTCAATTCTCGTGTTTTCACTCAAAAACACTATTTTTGAATGCCGTTTGAGGCAATGGGCTCTAATGGATCTCAACTTTTTTTTTTTTTTTCTTTTTTTTTTTATTATTTCAAGCCTTTTCCCCACCCCACTCCAACCCCTATACCCAATAAAATAATTTTAGATCTTGGCATAACTAAAAAGATGTATATTTCCTTTTAAAAGAGTAATATTAAGAGTAATTTTATCTTATTACTAAGTAGTTTTATCTTATTCTAATGATTGTTTTCTTATTTTACATCATTTTAAGTCATCTTGAGGCCCCTTAGTGGGCCCTGGTCCCCTGGTTGATAACCAAAAGCTCTGAGGTACTTGTAGTCTTGTTCTGTCATTGTGCTGCCACCCTGTGGACACTTTAAGTAATGAAAACTGGACCCACTTAGCTCATCCACCTTGCTTACTGTATATGCAGTGAAGAAAGTGTTCATGTTTTCAGTGTTTTTGCTTTAAACTTGGTAGTACCTACCTGTATATACCTAGGGCGAGTAATATTTTTGTAACAGAAGTCCTGTTCCAGAAGAAGAAGTGACTTGTGTGAACTACGTCTGCTACTTCTACTGTGTACGGAGTGCTGCAGGTACTTCTAGTGACCAATAGGTGGCAGTGTTCACTTACGAACGAACACCACTTTCTCATGGGCTGAGACAGAATCCCAATGATAACATCGACCACATCCTAAATAGTTTTCTCCTTGCTGTATCTCGCATGTCAAAACAACCCAAAAAGTTGATTAATCACCCATTGTCGCTGGACTGAGAGAAACGAGTACACAATTTGCTGTTCAATCATGTTCCCTTAAAGGGTTGGTTCACCCAAAAATGGAAATTCTGTCATTACTCACCCTCATGCCGTTCCACACCTGTAAGACCTTCGTTAATCTTCAGAACACAAATTAAGATATTTTAGTTGAAATCCGATGGCTCAGTGAGGCCTGCATAGCCAGCAATGACATTTCCTCTGTCAAGATCCATAAAGGTACTAAAAACATTTTTAAATCAGTTCATGTGAGTACAGTGGTTCAGTATTAATATTATAAAGCGATGAGAATATTTTTGGTGCGTAATGAATCAGCGTGTGGAATCAGCGGTTCGGGGCGCCAAAGTCACATGATTTCAGCAGTTTGGTGGTTTGACACGCGATCCGAATCATGATTCAACACGCTGATTCATTATGCTCTGAAGCTTCTTGAAGCAGTGTTTTGAAATCGGCCATCACTAAAGTCGTGTTTTTTTTTTTGTTTTTTTTGTTTTTTGGCACACCAAAAATATTCTCGTCGCTTTATAATATTAATATTGAACCACTGTACTCCCATGAACTGATTTAAATATGTTTTTAGTACATTAATGGATCTTGAGAGAGGAAATGGCATTGCTCCCTATGCAGGCCTCACTGAGCCATCATATTTCAACAAAAATATCTTAATTTGTGTTCCGAAGATTAACAAAGGTCTTACGGGTGTGGAACGACATGAGGGTGAGTAATAAAATTCTAACCCTTTAAACAAACAATGTCTATCAAATATATATTTGTATGTGAAATGATGATGCTATAGGGAATCGGCTGAAATAAACTGCCTTGGTTTGTCAAATGGACAAAGTTGTTACTTTTGACTACAAGTTTACAGTTTCCTGAAAGTATTAGCACCTGCATAGATTCAAACTAACTACAAAAAGACATCAGACCTTAAACGTTAAACTGATTGAACTAAAAAACAAACCTATATAAGCATGTACTGTATTTGTGAAACATTATAAAGGCAGACTGTTCTATTAAAATTAGGCCATGCTATTTATTTTCATATTGCATTCATAATGCTTAATACATATTCTTGTAAATAATTGCAACTACTGATATTTAAGAAATTTTGGTATCCTAGCGCTAGTGCTGCTTCATTAAGCACAGAAATAATGTACTGACAAGAATAAATGACATTCAATAAATTATTGATGTTTTATTGCTAATGTTATTACCTTTTGTTCTACATAGTTTGCCACATGTGACCTGTCTGACAAGAAAACTGTCGATGTGGTCATAAACTGCATACACACAATCTTGAGGAATTTGTCCTCCTGTTTTCCCTCTTACATATTAACTCGCTATCATTTATCAATGTGGGAACTCTCCTCTAACTCATTCTCAGAAGAAAGAGGGAAAGCTCTGGAATGTTCTTCTCTCACACTCTCTATAGTACATCCACCCCAACTTTCTTCACACACGTATCTTATCTGTCCTTTCCTGGCTTGTTTTTCAGTTCCCAGAAAAACACTTTTTTTTTTTTTTTTTTTTTTTTTTTTCCTTGTTGGATTGGTTCATAAATGTAACTCCATAAGAGGGGTTATATGCCTTTCTTGGAAATCAGATTGCTGGAAGTGTTGAGGGTGTAAAGGTGATGGATTTGTCTGGCCTCGGCTTGCAGGCTTTGCAATGACAATTCCCTCTTTGTTTGAGCGGCATAGATGCATTATGTAAGCAGATGCTGAGATCACCAGCCACACAGCTGTTTACTTCTCAAACATTGGCTAATTTGAACCATTTTGGCGTTAGTAAACTCCAACAAGCCTATGAAAACTATGGCATATTAAGTGTTTTAATAAAATCAAGTTATTAGTAATAGATGATAATAGGGATGTCATTTATCAGAACAGATGATCAATTAATCACAAATTACTTAACACCTGCATGACTTCAACAGCTCTGTACCATTTAAAATATATATATATATATATATATATATATATATATATATATATATATATATATATATATATATATATATATATATATATATATATATATATATATATATATATATATATATATATATATATATATAATATTAATAACTATAATATTAATTATATTATAATTTATAATACAGTATATATAATAATATATATTTATATTATATTATATTTTATATATATATATATATATATATTATATATAAATTATATATATATATATATATATATATATATATATATATATATATATATATTATATTATATTATATATAAATGCATTTGTTTGTTATTATTTATTTATAAATGGTGCTGTCAAGCTATTAATCGTGTCCAAAATAAAAGTTTGTCTTTACATTATATACGTGTATGTACTATGTATAATTGTATATATAAATAAACACACATGCGCATATATATATATATATATATATATATATATATATATATATATATATATATATATATATATATATATATTTAGCAAAAATATATTTTTTCATATTTATACAGCAGTTTGTTCTGGTTCTCGAATCTGATTGGCTGAGATTGTGCGATATTCTCCTAGTATCAGCAATGGTAGATATATTTGAAAGACAAACTTTTATTTTGGATGTGATTAATCACAATTAATAGTTTGACAGCCCTATTAAATAATAATAATATAAATTATATTTTTTAAAATATTGTATAGGACCTCGCATACAATCGGAATACCTTGGCCAATTTTTTATTGTTTTAGGAAAAGTATTGGTATTCTCTATTAATTTGTGTTTTAATGCAAGTTTAGTATCAATTTGTGATTAATAATGTGAGTGCTGAACACAACTGTACAGAAATTAGTTAAAAATTGAACTATTTGTGAAAATTGATCATCAATCAGGTAAACACAGACACATCATAGATGGAAGCCATTCATGCTGTTTTAATACATTTAATAGTGCATTTTGACCATGATTAATCTGTACAGAAATAACATTAATAATAAAAAAGATAAACAACTTTCTCATTTCTGTAACTTAGAGTGTAACATTTACAATAAAATAAGATACATACAAAAACACGATATGAGTGATATAAATACAGAGAGGTTTAAATTAACTGTCATTGTCATGCGTTATTCTCAGTTTGGCAGCATACACTTAATTTACACACGTTTATGATACACCGCCGTGGACAGGCACGTAAGTAGTAATACATCAAGACATCAAACCCAGGACTGACAGTCATAAAGCACCTCAGTAGGAATACTGGACTCATCCGAACCATCACGTCAGAAAGAACTCTGTTGGGTGATTTGAGCGCTCCTACTCTGATCTGCTGTGTGACCGCAGGCCTGGTTATATTTAAGTGTAAATACAAGCTTTGTTACTATTTTAGACTTTTACTTCATTTCTGGTTAACACTGACAAACAAACAGACATCATTTTTCCTCATACATTCTCTACCATCCTCTGACGAAATTGCTGGCTTGGTAGCCCATATAATCAAACCTGAACATCCAACCCAAACAAAAAGCTTTTCCTATCCTTTCAGTTTTTCGTAACAATCTGTTCCCAGGGCTCGAGATGTTAAATGGCCAAGACCGTTGAGCTCACATGAACTTTATTGGTTTGCAGCACTGATCTCGGCCAATCACAGGCCTCGGGGTGAGTAAACTGTATGTTCTTCTTTGGAGTCTGTGGAATCCTGGGATGGCTTTGCTTTGAAGAATTGGTCCTTCGTTGTATTGGTCTCAGCTTTGGTTTTGGTGCTGTCGGAACCCTCTGTGCTGTCTACATGCACTTGTCTTTTCCTCTATCACACATTTCCTGTCTTCCTTTCAAAGGTGTGCCAGCCACCACCTTCTGTCTTGTCTATAGACAAACATGTCCATCCGTCCATTTTCTATAACGAAAGCACTGTACACAGCTTTGCAGATACTATGTAACAGTGACGCACACAGGAATAGGTATAAACACTGTATTGCAGCGGGTGCCAGTGCATGGAATATGTTTCATTTGTTAATAATACACACACATAAACATCAGACACACTATACACATGCTCACTTCCACAGTCATTCAAAAATACACACACATACTTGCTTCTCAGAAGCAAAAGCACCTCCCATTCTGTGTAGTCACCCTATGACATATTCAGTAACAAGGTCAACCGTTGTGACGTCAAGGATGATGATGTCATAGCAGCAGGAACGCCTATTTCCAGTCTTTCAGGCTTGTCATTTGATGGCAATCAAAATGGCAAGACCTTTGACCTATGTAGCTTGTTGATTTCGGCACAGTTGTCAGTCCATATTATCTAAGGGCTCAGATCGTATGTTAAGGGAGTTTAAAATCATCATCTTCCTCTCTGATATAAGAGTTTGTTGAGAGGTGAAATGAAACGTCAAAGTGCACACTGGATGTATGTGTGTATGTGTGTGTTTGTTCATTTGTCCAGGCAGGTAAAGGAGTCTCGTATCCTCACCACCTCTGCAGCACACAGGTGGCCATACAGCTTATTGTACCATTCAGGGCAACGACCCCTAAAATCACAGAAAAAAGGTATGTGAGTGATGAAGTCATGTATATGTCATTATATTTAAAATTAAAATATAAAATTAGTTGAAATAAATATTTAATTTAATAAAAAATATAAATAATATATTACATAAAATAAATTTAAAATGGATGAATTATTGTAATAATTTAATTATAATTATAAACACCTCTTTTGAAAATAATATAAATTGCATATATATGTGTATATATATATATATATATATATATATATATATATATATATATATATATATATATATATATATATATATATATATATATAGTTTAAATATTTAAATATTTAAATAATTTATTAATATATATTAATATAATATATTATTATAAATGAATGTCATTAATAATATTAATAATTAAATTATTATAATAAATAATAAAATTAAATAATATAATACTATGCATAATATAACTAATTAAATAAATACATATATAAAAATAATTGTTACTACTTTTTTTTTTAATATTACTATTTATATTATAAAAAAAAAAGATTCACACAAAATTCTACCTCATCCTAATAAGTGATTAAAAATGGAATTAAAATGTTGAATAAAAAAAGTAAATATAGAATATATTTGTTCTGAGGAGATACTGAGATTCCTGTGCAGCTCTTACCTGCAGTCTATTCTGGATATGTGTGTGAGACGGCTCTTGTTGGGTCCGCAGGGTTCGATGTAATAGCGAGAGGTCAGAACGTTAGCACGAACACCCAGCACCGCTGCACTCTCATGTTCCACCGACACACACACCAAAGCACACACTCCCTTGGGCAAGTCTGTCACCCACGACCTGGAACATAAAACAAACAAACAAAAAAAATGCTTAGGATTTTTATGATCACAAAAGAAATGTTCTGATTTGAATTAATGAAAAATGAAAAAATTTAGGTAAGAAGACTGTGTTTCTAATCACCTGAGCACCACGTGGTCTCTTGGCGGATGGGGAGCCATGGAGTTCCTGACGTACTGATAGACTTCTGTGTTATGCTCTAGTGTCTCCACAGTCCTGCACTCTAACAGGTCCTCATCCCAGTGTTCCTGCTCCCGCAGAATCCGCTGCAAGACGTCCTCAGCCGGCGCAGGCACATCCACGCACACTTTCCACTGCCGTAAAGAAGACCCGTCCTGAACCTGTCATGAAAGATGATGCTATACAGTCATTAACAGTTCCAATACAATAGTACTTGACTAGTATGATATTACTCCTAATTGTGATTTCATCCAAAAACGTGCAATTATATGGGTAATTCAAAGGATTCGGTACTGGATGTCCAATCTTGCTCCTGCAGAGTCAATTTCATGCAGAATTTAGCTCCAACACACTTGCCTGGAAATTTATACTAATCTTGAAGACTTTGATTAACTGGTTAAGATGTGTTTAATTAGGATTTGAGCTAAACTCTGTAGGTTAGTGGTCCTCCAGGAGCAGGATTGGGCACTCTTGCTTTATGGGTACATTAAATATTGTCCAAGGAAAAGGGATCTAGGCTGAGTGAATTCTGTGAAACACGCAAGTGTGTTTTGGTTGGTGTGAAGTGCTATAACAACCGACAAACTGATGTCATGGTGGGCTCTAGGCCAAAACAGAGCTGGGAAAAGACACTTTCACATGAAAAAAAAAAAAGCGACACAGCTTTTCCATTAGCCACAAGCAAGAAAATGAGCAAAGGAAGGAAGAGAGCTTGAACATGTAATGGGAAATAGTGTCCAATTGACTCAAATAGGCTGTCCCCTTACCTTTTTATATGCAAGTTCAGCGTTCTCGGGAGTCGAGCAGCTGTCATAACCTTTGAATTTGTCCTTGGCTTCTTTAAGCAGGGCATCAATACTGTCTTTGAGCAGACTTTGGTAGCTACAGGAACCACAGTCTTCCACTAACACCTCCATCCGCATGGGACTCAAGCCCTGCTCCACGTAAGAGTTTCGACAGCATGACATCTCTTCTGGGATCTGAAAGAAAAAGAAGGTATTAATAAAATAATGAATCCCTGAAAGCAATCCAGGTATTTTTCATGCTGTTCAAGACTGGTTTGGTGCTGGTAGGCCAGCATAACCATAACTTTATGGCCCTGTTTACACCTGGTATTAAAGGTGCTCTAAGTGATGTCACATGTTTTTAGGCCAAAACATTTTTTGTCACATACAGCAAACATCTCCTCACTATCCGCTAGCTGCCTGTCCCCTGAACACACTGTAAAAAAAAAAACGCGGTGTCTGTAGTCGCCACAAGCTCCGAAAACGGCAACAAAAACAAACTGGTGCAGCCTGGACCACAAAACATAATAAACATGCTCCAGCCAATAACCGACAAAAATGATTTTAAATGCGCGTTCACGACTATTTCAGGAAGCACGGAGGGGAGGGGGAGGAGGAGGAGGAGGAGGAGGAGGGAGGGTCTAGTTTTGTTTGACAACACTTCGAACGTCAACAGGAAGTTACTCCACCCAGGATCACTTAGAGCACCTTTAAGATGCGTTTTGGTCGATCGGATCACAAGTGGACAACGCTAAATACAGGTGTAAACGGGGTCTAAAACGTTTTGAGCTTGTCCACTTTCAACCACTTCCAGAGGTAGTCGAAAACGCATTAGACCGGATTACTTTCATAGCGTTGACGCTCATTGATCGAATGTGTTTTAACAACCACAAAAGACCACCTACTCTCCGCCTACTGACTTCATGTGCAAACATTATGGGAAGTGCGCTAGCTAGACTGGATTTAAACAATAGCCGCTTTTCCATCGTCGGGCCGAACGGTTCTTAGAATGGTAAGGAACAGTTCCAGTTGTGTTTCCACCTGAGCCTGGTTTGGCACGGCACAATTACAAACCGTTCTTGGCCCGGAATTCTCGGCACGGTTGTGCTGAATCGTGCTGGTAGAATCCGTTAAGTAACGTTGTTGCTCATAATTGGTCACTTGTCTGTTGCCTGGCTACCAGTTTCTCTGTAACTGGCTAAGCGCTCTATTTGAGCAACGTAAACACAAATTAGTAATAAAATTAAAAGAAATATTTGATCATTCTCCATAAAGCGGTCCTTATTTACATCTCATATCATCAGTAAACCGTTACGTTACCCAGGCAACGGTTGACACTTTTGTATTACATTCCAAAGAGCGGCCGTTATCAGCCCCACAGTGGAAAATGAAAACGTAACGGTACCAGCTGGCCCGGATCGGCAATGAGAACCGTTTGGCCCGATGGTAGAAAAGCGGCTTTTGTCTGTTGAAGACCCAAGTTTGGTTTGAAGACAAAAAATGTACCAAGCACAATGTTCTCTCACCGTTCCTGATTTCTAACACACACTCACAGCATTCGATGTGGTATTGCGGCTGTCGGAGCAGAAAAAAAAGCTGCTGCTCTCTGTGTGTTTTTCCATCGTCTCCTTGCGCGTTCATATGCAAATTGCGTGAGCTTGTCTCCTCCATTAGATCGAAAGATCTGAAAAAGCCTATATATTTACCAACCCATAGACCCTCCCCTTGAAGAAATCAGGACAGAAGTGGTCAAAAGTGGACAAAAAAGATGGATTAAAACACCAGGTGTAAACAGGTATGTGTCTCCCTTGTTCACTTGTGATCCAATCGACAAAAATGGGCCTGTAATAAAACACATCTTGCTAGTTAAGTAGTCAAAGGCCCGATGATGAAACTACCACACCAACAACCCATTTTATGGTCCAGCTAACAAAAGACAACAAATACAAGCTAGTCTTTTCAGCAGGGGTGTATTAGAGAACAAAATTAATTGAAAGAGAAACTCATAACTAGTTCATAACATGCAAATTAACATTAGCTTCTCTTATGGGAGCAACCAGCAGAGAGTGAACATTGTAAGCTCAATATTACATTACCCATGACAAATCATGATAATATGGTTGTACAGTGAAAACAAATTGGTGTAGAAACCTTTTTTTTTTTTTTTTTTTTTTTTTTTTTTTACAGTAGTTTTGTCAGCCTCAAATACTAAAGATGTTTAAATCATGGCTACCAATTATACTAAATCAGAACATTAAATGTAAAAACTGTTCTTGGTGTGAGTGAAATGAATGTGAAAGGAAGAGAAGTGACAAGAGTGATTCATTCGTAACTGGAAGTGGCTCATCCTGTTTGTGTGTGTGTGTCTTGTCCAGCGTTCTGCCCTTATCCACTGTGAGTGTTTTTGTGCGTGTCCTGTCCTGCTCTCTGTCCTTTTCCTGCCTGACTGACGATGTTTATCATTTCATGGTGCTTGTCCCTTTCCAGCGTTTGTTGAGATAAACTTGTTATCTGCATTACTCTGATGGATGCAGCGCAGCCAGACCTTCCTCATCAGATTTAGGAGCGGAAGACCTTTAATACAAGATGCTATCTTCCTGTTACTCATTTTGAATTATTTGTTCTCTATAAATAGCCCATTAAGAAATAAAATAACTTTTGCTAATAGCCATATATTGAGTTATTTTCTTATGTTATTGGCTCCACATAATCAGCTTAATCTAATAATAGAGTTTGTTATGACCTGCTCAGGGAAAGCAGTGGCACATGGTATAACAATAAGTGCAAGTGAGTAGGTGAACACAATGATACTTTGTGGTCAGGCAGATGCAAAATTGAATTTCTTATGTTTTTCAACTTCTTCTGGCTTTCATTATCTTACACTTATCCAGTTAAGAACTTCCTTCCTGACCTCTGAATAGGTACTATAAGGGAAAGTTTGTGTCTATGTATGTGTATACATTGCAAAAATATTTGCGACAAACCTACTGTATGTGATAAATCTGTGGCCAGAGGTTAGATATTTATTTACTTAAAGTTTTCTACACTGCCCACTGCAAGTAAAAATATGAGTTCACTGAATATATTATATTATATTATATTATATTATATTATATTATATTATATATCAATTAGTTTATTTCAACTTTAAAATTTAACCTTACCCTGTTTGTTATTCATTTATAATTAATGTAATTAGAATAATTATTATAACAGTATTATAGAAACATTTATTATAATAATTTTAAAAATCTATTTGTATTAATGGGTTACTTCACCCAAAAATGAAAATTCTGTCATTAATTACTCACCCTCATGTCGTTCCACACCCGTAAGACCTTCGTTCATCTTCAGAACACAAACTAAGATATTTTTGATAAAATCCGATGGCCTCCATTGCCAGCAAGATCATTTCTTTTTTCAATGCCCAGAAAGGTACTAAAAACATTTAAAACAGTTCATGTGCAACCTTAATATTATAAAGCAATGAGAATACTTTTTGTGCGGCAAAAAAACTAAATAATGACTTTATTCAAATTCAATATTTATTACTAATCTTTTGTTTCGAATCAGTGGTTCGGAGCGCCAAAGTCACATGATTCAGTAAACGAGGCTGCGTTACGTCATAAGTGTTTCAAAATGTCAATAGTTCACGTGACTTTGGCAGTTTGATACACGCTCCAAACCACTGATTCGAAACAAAAGATTTGTAAAGCTTCGAAGCTTCATGAAGCAGTGTTTTGAAATCGCCCATCACTAGATATATTATTGAATAAAGTTATTTGTTGTTTTTTTTGGTGCACAAAAAGTATTCTCGTCTCTTTATAATATTAAGGTTGAACCACTGTAGTCACATTAACTGTTTTAAATATGTTTTAGTAACTTTCTGGGCATTGAAAAAGGAAATGATCTTGCTGGCAATACAGGCCTCACTGAGCCATCGGATCAAAAATATCTTAATTTGTGTTCCGAAGATGAACAAAGGTCTTACGGGTGTGGAACGACATGAGGGTGAGTAATAAGTGACATAGTATTTATTTTTGAGCGAACTAACCCTTTAAGGACATCTCAACATTATTATTATTATATGTGCTTGAAAATACAATGTCCTAGCTGTATTGATAGAAAACAACACTGCTAGCTGTAACCATGGCTGCTAATTCTGTATGTATACATTTATGAGTGTTTGTTTGGGCAGTTAGGAGGGATTGGTCATTGCGTAACAACTGCAATAATCTTAAATAAATTCAGGGGGTTTTGGTTGCTGTTTTGGTAGACATGCTGTAGCGTGAGCGTCTGCAGGTTAAACGGCCATGCATTTTTGTACCTGAGCAGAATATGACAGAGAGACACATCTGGTGCAGAGTGATAAGACCAGCAGTTTTAAACTGTTACTAACACGGTTTTGATAACATTGATGTGCGTGAGAGATGGAAGTTTTGTTTGCTTTTTTCTTAAAATGTGTGTGTGTGTGTGTTTCCACTCAGAGATAAAGTCATGCTCACCAAGAAGAGTTTTCTGCACTCCTGTATCATGTGTGCTAAGCCATGTGTGGCCGCCAGGTTCTCGTTCAAGTCTCTTTGGTCCGGTTTCCCCAAGGTGTTCTTTCTGTTCATGACCCTGTGATAAGGAAAACACATTAAATAGAATAAACGGATAAAGTAAAAATGATGCAAGCACTTATCTAATCTTGGCGTGAAGGCTAAAATTTAATGCTACATTTTTTAAGTGCAGCAGGCATTTAAAGCCTTACGTAAGTCATCTCTCTGACCTATTCTTCCCTGGTTTCCTGTTTTTTTTTTTTTTTCTTTTCTTTTTTTTTGTAGGGCGGTTATTCAAGCGAGTATAATTGCATGATTTAACAGTTTGAAGTGGTTGCATGCCAAATATGATGGCACCTCAAGCAGTTTGCAATTAAAAAGATGTGCAGACCTATGTGAAGTCTGTTAACAGACTGCACGCACACACACCTGGGTGAGGAGCTCTCTCTCCGCAGTGTGTTGAGGTGGAAGAGAGAGGGTGCCAAACACACAGCCAGGTTAGTGCAGGTCATTTGGTTTTCACCCACGCTGGCTGTTACATCACTCAGGAAGCACAATAAAGACTGAAGGGCTTCACGGTTCTCATCCGGTAAAAGCAACACGGCGGCCCTCACCGCCTGCAGACGCTGCTCTTTGGGAACATCTGAAACCGACAGGTTTTTCATTAGTTTACTCCGAACATAGTGTGAGGAATAAGATACACACACACAAAAAAGGTACTGTGGCAGTGCAGTGGTACAGAGATATTCATGGTATTCTTTGCATTCCAAGCAAATATACAAAACATGTAAAACCATATGATAAAACATGTCCAAAACCAATATTACTAATGGTGTATATATTATTTTTTATTTAATTCAAATAAGTAATATAATGATATATTTTATATGTATTTTATATTTGTATTTTAGAATCTTTATATTATGTGTATTTTATATTTTCTTTATTTTTTCTGTTTTCTTATTTGTAATATTTGAATATTTACTTTTTTTTCTTCATATTTTAAATCTAAAAATATACTAAGTTTATATAATCAATACACCCACAGCACTTTTTTCTTCATTATGTCATTCAGAAAAGGAAGGAAGGAAGGGAGTTAGTCCAGATCAGGGAAGGGTGTTCAAACTTCAGAAATCAACAGTATAAATCAACTGGACTGAGAGAATCTAGCACATTCAAACCGCACAATCTTTATATTCAGCATATCTGCAACGTGTTGTAATATGCCACTGAAAAAAAAAGCGTCTTTTGAACAGCAAAGGACGGATTGATGTGAACTGAAATGTCACGTATGGAATTGTGTGTGAGTGTTCGTCAGATGACGTCTGTTATTTTCACCCTTGGGAATGAAAGACCCTGTGTGAACACAAAACAGGCACACACAAACCCTTGCTTTGCTGTGTGGGATTGAGACCTCTCTTGTGGTTGGGGTCAGCTATAGTCTTTGAGAGGACATATTTGTGCTGGTTGTTTTCTTTGTTATTTTGGTTGGGGTAACGGACCACTTTAATCAAGCTATTTTCCTGTAAAACTGGAGTTATAAAGCTGCTTATTGTGAGCATGTCCAAGCAAGAACAATGTACCATAATATATCACAGTATTATTATAATATCATGTTCTGTTCGCTATAAATGGAATAATCACTGTGGATTTTTGACACTTGGCCGATAGACTTATTAAATCACATTAGAGAAGTCAATAAAATCCTATTATATTCTTGTTACATTTTTTAAATGGAACAATGATAAATGCAAAATGAAATAATTTGATGGAAAAATGTTCTGGCCCCAAGCTAGGGATGGGCGATATGGCCTAAAAAAATTATCGCGATAATTTCAGGTATTTATTGAGATAACGATACCAATGACGATAATATATACAGTATATATATCAATTTGACGGACAGTAAAAAATCTATCATAATCAATTATTACCCGTCATTTTAATTTTTATATTATAATGATAAGACATTTGATAGCTTCTGATTTCGTACACATTTTCATTTTTATTCATGAACTTGCAGGATAAGTTGATAGGCTTTCATCTTGATAGGCTTTTCATTTTGATCTCGCTTTCATCTTGAACAGCTTCATCCTTTCCTCTTTGCAGAACGAAATACATGAAAATATGTTGAAAGAAAGTAGCTTACCGAAATCGTCAGTGTTGCAAGCATTTTCACTTAACATTAACGTTATGTTAACTTGTACCTCAGAATTCGTTTGATAGTCAGCAAGAAAAATAACAAAACGAACCATTTAAAACAAAACGAACTAGATTAGAAACTGATTTATGTAAGTATAAGTATCACAACTTTATTATTATAAAATATACCTAAACCGAGTGCTTGCCTGTGTGGTGAATCATTTTATTCTGTAGACTGAACTCGCGCTTTGCTGCCACACTGGAGCGCACTCGCCACCTACTGGACAGGGGTGGGAATTACATTTACAAGCTACATACTACATCAGCCTCAGTAATCTGTCAAAATGACGGACGGCCTTCATATTTTTTTCCGTCATTGCTAAAAAAAAAAAAAAAACGTTAACGCGAACTCTGATATATATAAATATATATATATTTCACACGACCGCGGTGGCGCGGTTGTCATGCCGACCGTAAGAGCCCTAATTGTATCAAAAAGTAACAATCCCAACTATGTCTTCAGATAGTTAACAAAATATAGCTGTGACGCAGCTCTCCGTGTACGCGCTTCGGATGAGTACACACAAATCTCCTCACAGTGCGCGCGAGTTCTCTTTTGCGTCTTACAGTTGAATGTTTAAAGTGGCAAGGTTTAAATGGGTTTAGTTTAAACACAGATAGCAGCGTGAGATGTTCAGGTCTCACCTGCACTCGCGCGCTATCAACACCCGGGTGATGACGGCGTGAATGACATACGGCTCACTCACTGAACATTTGTTTATAGTGATTATTATAGTTTGCTCCGCATCTGATTTTCTATAACCAAACCAGTTCCAAATTGTGGTGGTAGCTCCTCGCTTAACAACAAACTGCTCCTCAGCCTCACATCTTTTTAGTCGTGCTTGTTTTAACTCCGTGCGTGAACAGTGAATCGGTCTCGCACGAAACTACGTCAACAACTAGACTTATCGTAATTATCGAGAGGAGACAAATTTTTATCATGAGGAGAATTTTCAACGGTATTTATCGCAAACGATAATATCGCCCATCCCTACCCCAAGCCAGACAAAATTTCATATGCACGTACCTTGGCATCATCTACAGACTAATTTATGGATGTACGTGTTTGGAATTGTTCAAGATTCTGATATTTGAGGTGAGCACACACAGATATTAGAGAGTTTGTGTGCTGTGAAATAGCTGTGGTAAATACACACTAGACCGCTTGTGAGTTACAACTTGGTGTTGGCACTGATTCACATTCTGATTTATAGGTGTCGAAACGTCATTTGACAGCTATTTCCTGAACTTGTTTAGATTTCTTTACCCTTTGGAATGAATCACCCATCCAAGAACAAGCATCTACAGTATAGTACAGTCTTTGTGTGTAGTTGTGAGTTGCCCTCTGGATATGAAATGCCTTGCTCTTTTAATGCATGAGTTCTTGCTTCAAAAGCCAAGATATCAATGTTTGCGAGTACATTTTGTACAGGCATATGTCAGTGCAAGTGTGTGTTCTTCTACAAAACACCTGAAAGGTGAATTCTATGCATGTTCTTACATTGATATATTTGCAGAAAGGTATCAGAGAGTTTGCTGGTAAGCAGAGGCTCTGGAAGGTCTCGGAAATACTGCTTTAGCATGTCGGCCACGTCATAAGCTGATTGGCCCTCGTAGTTGACTCCGCCCCCACCAGCGCCACATGATTCGTTCATTTGGCGAAGGGCTTGGATACGTGACTTCACCCCTGATTTCCTAAACAAACCCACCTGTAAAGAAAGATGGTTAGACATTTAGTATAAATAGTAAAACCACTTTGCAATTACGTCCAAATATGTTTTGAAGTTGCTACTGAAATGCAAAATGTCCTTAAATGCAGGCACTTTAAATTATCTTCCCTTATTCATTTGCATGCTCTCTTTCTTTTTCAAGCTGACAGCTAAATAGATGGATTACCACCGTGACCGTGAGTTTTCCAAATACAGGAAAGACATCTCTAGGAAAACTCCCCACTGCTTCTTACATAACCCAGTTATGAAGCTTGGAAATGTCTAAAATTGTAACTATTGTGTAAATTGCTAAGCAGTCTTCCTATCTGACACCAGAGAGAGAGAGAGAGAGTCCATAGATCACTTGCTTTCTCATAAACACCTTTGGAATGGAATTTCAACCATGTGGCTAACTTTGGTAATATGTAACTAGTGGATATATGGGACCAGGACATTCAGGCATATTTTGCTACGTGCAAACTTAGACTGAGTGTGTTGAACTGAAATATGTGGTGAGAAAACAACAGATGTCTTGTGCTTAAATATGGCCTTGTTGCATGTAGCAACACAACAGGGAACGTACAACTGAACAGCTGTTCAAATAAGGATCATTTAACTAGGTTATGACCTTGGCCGGACATTTTTTTTTCTCTTTGCAGATTTTTAATAACAAATATTTAGACTGTTGTTTATCTATAGAGGACTGAATATAACACTGAACAAACCAAAGTTAGGTATGCTATGACGTGTTTGTGAAATCTTCTGTAAGCTTTGAAGCATATGTTTGGACATGTGCGTACTTGCATACGTGCACGTCTGTCATCTCTCACCTGGTCGAGGCATTGGCTCCTTAGGTAACGCATGGCTTGCTGAATACTCTGAGGCAGGGGTTGTCCGCTCCTTTGAACTATCACCTGCAGTGGAACACCAAACACACTCCTGTCTTTATAGTCTCGAACCTTGATCCGCTTCATAAACTTGGGAACAGCCCTGTAAAGCACATAAAAATGTATATATAAATACAAATTGACATTATAAACAGTGAAATGCTGTTTTATGGCGCTACACAGATATAGTACTTGTTTAAAAAAGTAGGATGTAAGGAAGTAGTCTTGCTATTTTTAATTATTTACTCCCAACATTGTATAGTAGTAATTTAATGTCAAGTTAAGCAGAGCAAATAATACATACATACCAAGCAAAAGCAGTTGTGACAGTTTTTCTTCAATATTACATAGATGTTCAGAGGCACACATGGCTGCATATGAGCAGCATGTTTGGTTGCTGTTTTGCAAGTGCATGAGTGTGTAGATAATTGTGTATTTAACGGGGAAACTTCTAGAAGCTAAGGGGCCACTAAAAGCTGTTTCCACCTTTATAGACAAAAGGATAAACACTGTGACAGCAGACAAAGGGGAAAATAACCTGCTGCGTGGGTGGTTGTTTGTGTTTCCAACCGACAATGTGTTTGTCTGTGCATTCGTAAGTGTGTATGTCTACGAGGTGCTGAATACCAGGTTTGTCATTATGATGATGTATGGTGGTTTTACATACTGAAATCTCTTAATTTATATGTGGTGATGTGCAGGTGTGTGTAAGTGAACTCTAATAACAGGAACAGGGAATTTATTGAACTGCAAAGCCACAGCAATGCCAACCCCCAATGAAGAGAAAGGAAGTGAGGAAAAAGATTGGATGGATGGATGGATGGATGGATGGATGGATGGATGGATGGATGGATGGAGTCCTTACCAGCTGAAGCCATGCTTGTTGGTGGGTGTGTATCTCTCAAGTAGAGCAGTGAGTTTGAGTAAGCTGTATTTCTGGAGGAGGTTCATCTGCAAAACTGACTGACATCCAACTTGTAGCACTGTTGACGACAGACTTGGCCTGTGGGAGATCTGGAAACTTGGCCAGCGCAGTTTCTGAGGTCTGCAACATAAACATTCACACAAACGTTATACCTAACCAAGCTCAAACAATCACAAAATGTTCAAAACATAGACATTATAGACAAATATAAATTAGTGTTTATAAAGGCAAGTCATAAACCACACACAATGTATTATGGTAACACAACACACACTCTCACAAGTACACAGAATAAACTTGAAAGAATAAGTACCTTGACTTACACATGTTGTGTATACACACATAAACATAAGCTAAAGGATCAACTGCAGATAACAGAGATTAATTAAGGCCTCTATCACCAGGTGGGGGTTAGAATTCCTGTGGTACATTCCACTAGGATTCTGTATCCTTCTAGTCCCTTGTTATGTAAGGAGAGCCGTTCTGACATGCTCTCTCACTCCCTCTCTCCCTCCTTTTCCCTTAATTCAGCATGCTTTATTGCCATGATAGTTTTCCACAAAGTTTTGCCAAAGCTTGAAATTACTACAGGAACGGTTTTGGTAGAACTGCCAATAAGAAAACATAAGACAACTCTGCCTCATCAATTACTCAGTGTGTGTGTATGGGTTTCACCTGTTGGCTCGTGTAAGTGATGCTCCTACGCCAGAGTCACACCTTTCACGTGAGCGGAGTGTCTCATCCCTTTCTGTTAGCGGGTTTCCAGTGCTGTCCTGGTCACTGCCGTTCTCAGTTTCTTCTAAGTGGTTCTGCAGTGGGGATGATGGACAAGGAGATGCAGAATCAAGGGCCGAATCTGAATCACCTTCCTCTTCCTCTTCATCCTCCTCTTCTTCCCCAGTTCCTGTTTCTGACCAGGCATTGACCAATTGCTGCAGGCCACTGACCCGCTCCAACACGTCCTCAAGTTTTGGCTCCTCCTCTCCTTCTGCTTCATCTTCATCATCTCCTACTTCTGAGAAAGGAACATTATCATAGATACTTAATCGACTGTCTAGTGAGGTGGCAGAGCCCCTCCGGGGTGGGCGACGACTTAAGTTGTTGTCACCACTACGATAGGATCCTCCATCTGCAAGTGCTTTAGGAAAAGTGCCAGGCTTGTGGCCTTCAGGCAAATAAAAGAAGATCACACCCCCTTCCTCTTCTCGACTCTCTTCTATTTCCATTCTTCTATTATCTGAACTATGACGGTTGCGTCGATTGTTCTCTGCAGTTGAGCTGGGCTCTATCCTCTTACTTTGGGTCTGGTGGATCTGCTTTCCTTCTTGGTCTTCCGAAGGTTGCAGCACAACGAAATTGAATAGGTCAAAGCCTTCCAGGTACATACCACCTCTCTTTGTGGACACAGCTGCTGCGCTATGACTACGTGCTCTTGAGACCGGACTAGGTGTACTTACAGCACTCCCACTGCTGGCCTCTGACTGGCTACTACCTGCACTCCCACTGCTTGTCTGCGTTGAATAGGAGATGTTTCGGTTTGCATTGCGATCCAGAGTTGCAATGTCCACACAGTTGAGGCGTCGCAGTTTGTCTTCGTCAAGACCCTCCTTCAGCACTGGCCCACTGATCTCTAGCCTACCTTGCCCAGCTACACCCTTCTTCTTGCGCTTGGAGGCTGCATTGCTGCTGGTGCGTAGCCGCAAGCTTTCCATGCGCTTCAAGAAGCTCTTTGCTCTTGAACGTGTGCTTTTTTCAGCACCACTGCTTATCAAGCTTGGTTTTACATCAAATGCAAAGGTACCACGTTCCAGTGGCGATGGAAGCCCGTCAGAGAGGGAGTCTTCATTAGCACCTGACGTTCCAGAGGAGCAAACGCTAGCAACTGAGCTCGCCCTGGTTGTGGTGGCTGTGTTAACATTGGAGATGGTTGTTGCAGGGCTGGATGGTACGGTGGTACTCAGGGATCCTCCTCGACCTCCACTACCAGCGCTGTGCAGAGAGCCAACCTCTGGCTGTTCACTAAGATCTGTTAAAATGCTCTCAGCACTAGCATTAACTCCCTCCTTTAGAAGGGGTCCTCTGGCAAAACGCTCATCTTGGGAAAGGAAGGGAGTGAAGGAGCCAGTGTCTCCATCTTGAGGGGAGAATACATCTAGGTCCAGCTGGTCCAGGCGAGACCAACGCTTGCTGTCCCGCTGGAAAGTCCAACGGCCACTTATGGCACATGGTTCATCCTCATCAGAGTCTTCACTCTGAAATAATATGAAAGAGAGATATAGCAACAGTTTAAAATCAGTGCAGCCAAGCGCATTAATAACATGAGTGTTGTTGTCACATTTGTAAAATTAAAGACAAGTACTATGGACCTAAATCAGTGACCTTTCCTTACTGCAGGAGGTGATTTAGTGTCAAAATTGACCTAATGTATTCCAATACTTTATGAATCTAACATTTTGAGGTATCATTTTGCTCACTCTCACACGCATCTTGGGCTTGATAAGGTGTCATATGTTTGAAACCAGGGTCCACTAAAGGAAAAAGCTTTTATTGTGGTTGGCTTAGTCATGTCACAGCACAGTCACATGTTCACAATTCCCCCTCTCTGCTTTACTCGGGTTAATCTATCTCCTCCCTGAGGGTGGTAGGGATGGAAGAAAGGGGGTGGTGGACACAAAATTCCAGGCCAGCTCACAGGGTTCACACCCCAGCCCGAGAGGGCATGTCTGGTCCCATCCCCCATCAAAGCAATCACCTCAAGCAAGCCTGGAGAACCATGTCTTCTGTGATGGAAATCCTGGACAAAGGGTTTGGAGAGGAGGTGAAATGTTTTTAGAGCTACTCTCTATCATTTCCAAGGAGAGATTAGAGAGTTAATTTAGTGGATTCTGGACTAGTTGACAATTTTACACCCTAGTTGAGTTAGTTGATCGGTAGAACAGACTTTTGGTCCTGGAGCCCTAACAAATCAGCAAAAAACTAGTCGGCCAGTTAACAGGGGGTCGCGGGATCCAAAGGTGTCTCCTTCACGGTTCATAATAACGGAGGCAACGGAAGTTCGTAAAACTTGGGTTGTTATTTTATGGTCCCTGAGGGCAAGCCTTTGATCAGTACAAAACGAAGACCTGGTGTGCATCATTTCTTCACTGGCCACCAGAAAATGCGCTATTAATTCAAAAAGACTGTTTTCACTTTAAAATAAGCTGCTTGGACAGGAAGATGAGGAACAGAGGAGGACCCTACAGAGGCCACCTGAACAGATCAATGCATTCCAGGGATGGTTTCTGCTTGTATGTTTGAAAAGGGCAGATCGCTTCCTCAAGTCATCTCCTGACCTCTACCTTTGACTCCATCAACACAAGATGACACTGAAGGGTCATCAGCTTTCTTAACAGGACGCACACTTGACAAGGCTTCCATTGTTCAGGCTTACAAGTTTTAAGAGCAGAAAAAGAAGCTGCAGTCAGACATGACGGTTATCTTCCTAAGCTCCCTGTTGTGATTACATAGTTGGATTGTTTGTTGTTGCATTCTCGACCTGCACGTAGTTTGAGTCATGGTTTTGGGGCAGTCTTAGACTATACACGCTCACTCTTAAACCACGCTGACAGAGTGACCAACAACCGACGGCAGTGTGCACATTCTCTTCCTTTTATGGTATGGAGGGGGGTTTTAGGATGTGTATGGTGAGAAAAACATGACAAACAGGAGCAAAGGAAATCTGAAGGCGAGGAGCTAATGAAAGCCCTTCATTTGGACATAAAAGCCATTCTGCACTGCCCATGGGACCTTATTAATTAACTGACAAGGAAAGCAAACATGAGGTACACACACTTAGGATCTTTGACTGGACAAAAGAATGTAAGAGGGTGGTAAGTGAAATGATTTAACAAAATAAAGAGAAAGGGATTTTTGACAAGACACTTACTCTCTTTCTTTGAGGGGTGATCTCTAATCTCATAAGAGCGCACTTGTTTAGGGTGTTCAGTCTCCTGCAATACACACACATACAGATGAATGAGTGAAACTGTGACAGTCATTTTTTAAGCAGATACATTGAAAAGAACCATGGGGTCGCAAACAAAGGCTAAATCCAGTCATTAGCCTACAAACAGACTTTGGCAGAGTCAAAACCCTGGACAGACACAGAAAGAGTGGAGGGGGGCAGAGAGGGGTAAGGAAGAGATAGAGATACAGACTGAGATAGAAAAAGATGAGAAGAGGATGAGAGAGGTGGGAGCCAAGCCCGATAATGAGCTGCTGAGGGATAAACTTCAGATTAAGGAGGAAGACAGACAGACAGAGAATTAAAAAGGAAGAAAAGAAAAAAAAGAGGTAGAAATCTCGAGTGGCGACAACAATACAACAAAAGAGATGGAAAGCTTATCCCAGAAGCCACCTGGTTGGTGTCATGTGACCCTGAGTTTGGGGGTGGGGGGGTAATGTGTGTTTGTCTGCATCGGGGGGCTGGCACCAGAAAATGGCCTCCAGATGTCTGTAAGCTCCAGCTGGTCTCTGATGGACCCTTCTCTGAGTGAAGACACTGAGTCCTTCACTTTCTCTTTCTTTCTTTACATTATTCTAAAATAATGAGTCAGTTTATATATAGAACTGAACTCTGAAAATGATCAAAATCAGCTCATTATAAAAACCTGTCAATGTAAGAGAACTATGTTTAAAAATATTGTTTGTCTAAATGAAAATGAAAATGAAAATGTTTAGATTTTCTCTAGTCTTATACCACTGAATCAATGAATTAGCTAAATATGACAAAATAATACTTTGGGGGAATGTGTCTCACCTGAACAAGGCTTCTATAGCATCTTGATCTAAGAAGTCATGATCTCTGGTAACTGAGGAGATCTCAATTGGAAACTGACCATCTGAAAAAAAGAGAAAATAGAAATGAATTGAAAATAAATTCAATATAAAAATGGTGTAGACCCAGTTAACAGACTGAAGTGTATGTATGTGTGTAAGGGGGTGTTGGCAGCAAGTGGAATTTGTGCCTGCCCTCTATCATACACACACACACACACACACACACAAACCTCCCCTCCTCCGGTGTTGAAAAGGTAGAGGAAGTACGTTTTAGCCAGCCAAACAAACACAGCTGCAATACTGCAACGCTCAACAGTGGGAGATGTGTGTGTGTAGGAAGGGGGTGCTGGAATCACAATAGGCACTCAGCAACCCTCAGAGAGCCCAGTCTGTCTTTATTACCTAAGTCTTTAATAACTCACATGTTCATTAATTAGAAATTTTTTGGAGGGGGGAAACTCACAACTCTATAACTTTTCAAGACCAAACAACTCGTGTGTACGTGAGTCTTTACAAGTGCGAAAGTGATAACATAATACTCTTTTATTGTCTTCCTGAAGACCTTTACCTTACTGTACTGGGTCTTTCTTATCTATAGTGGGGCAATCATGACAGCTTGGTCACACAATTCAGATTTCTGAAACCGATAACACCTCACACATGGCACAACGGCAGGAGTCAGTAGGAGTTGAAAGTGTGTGATGTTAGACACCTGAGGTGTGGCGTTATCTAATTTATGCTCCTTTATGAGTTGTATATGACAATGGTTTTTCTTGTATAAAAAGACAATACCACCTCCACCTAAGCATTAACACACCTTAGGTGTTGCTTAATTGTATGACTGAGGGATAAGGAGATAATAGAGGTGATGACCATCATAATAGGACCAAAGAAAATAGTTCAAATATTATGTGCAAGGACATTTTTGAGTCCTGAAGTCAAGGTAAATTGTGACATACATAGTGAAAATTCCCACTCGAAGAAGGATATTATCATGATTAATGTACTAATTAAGTCTTCACTGGACCTATTAAGCCTTTTGCCACTTTACGGGGAGGACTGGAAATGATAGGGAGAAGATGGAATGGGAACTGGCATGATGAGCATGTGCACTAAACACTAGGCAACATCTTTAACCAAAACTACAATTTTAATTGATTTGACAAACAAATGCATGTTAACAAGGTATAACTGGCAGCTGTAACGCAATGTGCTTTAGTTAGGAACTGGTGATGTTGAAAAGAAAATGGTCCTACCTTCATAAAGCTGAGCATACTGTGGAAAACCTGCAGCTCTCAGCCATGTACATGCCTCCTTCGCCTCAATTTCTGTAAGAGAGAGAGAGAGAGAGATTGACATTTAAAATTGATGACAACATTAAGCAGAAACATAATGAAGAAGCATTCGTAACCAAATCTTTTGAGTGGAAGGACTTTCTTATGTAGTTCCATCCTGAGTACTGCATGGTTATCTTGACTTTTCAACCTGGCACTATAGTGTAATGTTTAAGACAGCACTGCTAAGTGGCCGTCCAAAGCAGTCAGAACTGTTGTTAAAGCAGTAGAAAAGCACCACATCCCTGTCCATTAACTGTGAACGGCCCTTTAGATGCCACATGCCAAATGGCAAACACCACTGAAGGCATCTTGACTCCTTCTGGAGGCCTGTTTCACACAGTGAGGTGTCGGAATTAGGAGCTTAACTGCGATTTTGTCACTAGAGACGATTCTCTGTCTAGCAACACTTGCCCCATGTAAATACTTGCTTAAAAATGCTTATATGAAACCAAGATGTGGTATAAAATTACAAAACCAGAGTACTTTAAAAGCTCTTCAACAGTCCCAGAAAGTTAATATGTCAAGTTTTGTGTGTGTGTTTATTGGACTATGTGATGGTGAATGGGCAGATAAGGATCTCAAAGATTGCTGAACTGAACTCAAGCAGGCATGACGCAGGAACTGGCGAGTTACTGAGATCGCAATCATTCCTGATAACCATTGTGCCTTTGAGCAAGGCACTTAACCTCAGGTTACTCCAGGGGGACTATCATGGGTGTAAATGCACTTTTTTGGATAAAAAGCATCTAAACTCTTTTATATTGGTGTAAAAGTGCTACAATGAACTTATAAGCGCCCTCTAAAGGTGTAACACAGTTAATGCATCTCTCATCTCTCCCTGCTGTGTTCTATCACAAGCACAATCTACACAATTACAGCTCACAATAGGTCGTAATCAGCAGAGAGGGACCTCTCGCTTTTCTCAACGGCTAATTGCACACATTCCAGACTCTAAAATTCCAATTATTCTAATTGCAATGACTGTAATGATGTGATGCAAAACTGAAAGACCACCTGAGATAGGTTCCCCATCATTTCAACAGAAAGAAAAAAGGCTGAGGATTAGGAGGGGCTAAGTGAAAGAGACGTGAGAGAAAGACGTGTGTAAAAAGACACTGCCGACTTTGCCCAGAGGAAAGGACACAGACTCTTGTCTTTACTAGCGGAGATACGTGACTCCCCACTCGAACGAGCGTGAGAGTAACACACGCATGACAACAACAAAGGCACGCGATAAGGGAGGTCCTCTGCCGGCGGAGAGAGGTAGAATAAAGCAGGAGAGAGAAGAGTATTTCAAAACATGCTTTGACAGCAAGAATGGCAATGCGAAAATAACTGCACACATGCAACTGAATCTTGAATCCATCTCAAGAATCCACATGCACATGGCAGGATTCCTTTCAAGCAACTGACAGAATTTTGCCCGAAAGCGCTTTCTAGGAGTTCATGAACTTTGAAGAATGTCCTACACTTAAAGTAATGACACACTTTTCTGGTATAGTCTGTAATGAGCACTGTGGTTTCCTGTGTGAGTGTGTGTATAGATATATGTGTTTGCACTGGCTATGCACCACTGAAGACCATCCAGCTGCAAGAATGTTAGAGGACTGTATGCATTTAAATGTAAATGATGGAGAGACAAACAACACATACAGGCTCCACGGCAGTGTCTCACCGACTGGCTTCTCCTTTTATCAGCAAGGTGCCCCCACCCCTGCCTGGTCACAATGGGCCGCTATCACACAGGTGCCTGTCTGACACCAATGGTAAATAAGGCTTTCTTACCAGAGACGGCATCACAAAAATCATGCAGAGACATATGAGATTACTGGGGCCTTTTCTCAGGAGAACTGTCTAAGACATTGTTTCCGAACCCTGTTCCTGAAGGCACCCAAACACTTACACATTTTAAAGCTTTTCTGAATCAACTCATCAGCTCGTTAGTAGAGACTCCAAGACCTGAAATGGATAGGTCAGATAGGGGAAACATCCAAAATGTGTACCGTTGTGGTCATTCCCATAGGATTCTGTATGATTGGGAGTTTCACACGAGGGTGAAAACAGTTCCCCACACAGATTTTGCTTGTGTATAAGATGAATTTACTGTGTTAACCAACAGAAAGCTGCTTCATTTGAAACTGACTTTACACGATTTGATACATCTTTACACGATTGACGATGGACAATAGACATTTTTGCCTGCAACATTATGCTGACATTTTGCTCATGTGACTGCACCTCATGAAACAAGAACCATTACTCTTTCTTTAATCTCTAGAAGAAGCAATTGAGATATTGAAGTGATCTGATTTGAGACTTTTCTTTCTCTTTGGGTACATTTATAAGAGGTAAACTCACTAAGCGCAGTACAGGATACATTCATCACAGCTCTACACCCAAAACACTCTCAAACATGCTGTCTTTATGAAGATAGATAAGTATAAACACACTTGAGAAGTTGTTTCACACTCTCTCACACTACTGGATGTCACGTAGATGAGCACAGGCTGTTTTTTCGCTATCTCAGCACTCAAAGCAGTACACACATCCACGCTTAATTTTCGAATATGGGCCGCAAATGTAGAGTTTTTTTTTGTTTGTGTGCGCACGTCGCATCCTGTGCTCTCCCCACAAGTCTGTGCGGATCCCCGCGCCAGGCGGCGACCACACTTCCCTTGGCCGACGGGAAGCCAATAAGAGTGGTTCATTCCACGGTTGTCATGGTCACTTTGGAGGACACACCTCCTTTTGTTCAAGGCCAGATAATGGAGGCCTTCAGCGCCAACACAAACACAGAGAACGCCTTACATCCTGTAACACACACATGGAATGTCGAACGTTCGACCTCAGAGAAAATGAGAAATAGGTTGAACCTCCGCAGTAAAGTAAACAGCCTTTGATTCTTTCTTGATTGTAAAGTACATGCGTTTATATTTAAAGGAAACTACATTTCAGTTACAAACACATCAGATTGAGCAACTGAATTAACATTGTGTTGAAAGCCAGATTGACGTCAGTATTACTTCACAGAGCTGGATGTTTTAACACTTTTTCCTCTTAATATGACACACAGTATGTTTCCAAGCCAAAAAAAATATATATCCCAGAAGGACTACATAAGTCACTATTTCATAGATGTGACGTGTTATACAAGTGACATCATTAAGGATCAAAGTTAAAGTCACTTAGTGGTTGACCGATGGTGGCAGAGTTGCCAAATCCATGAAGGCTGATGGTCAATATAATGTCGATATATAATAATATTTCAAAATAGCAAATTAGATGTCCAACAAATTGTCAAGAATTGACATAAAAACTGATTTTATACAATATTTACTAGATAAATATTGTTGGTAGAACAAAAAACACATCAGATCACCAACAAAGTTACTGAAAACCATGTTCTTTTATCAAATAGTTTTGATTTAGTATTGTAAAACATTGCAAATACAAGGGAGCCAACAGTTATCACCACCCCTCCCATCTCTTTTCCTCTCTTCACCAGCCTTAATCTACAATCCATCTGTTTCATATATTGGTGCCAGCCACCTATAGTGAATGCATGACCTGTGACCTCTGCAATGCCACGGTGACCTGATTCAAGCACACAGGATGTCTAGGCGGCATCCGTCAAAGAAACATGTGCCTTTGTGCATTCTCATTTAATCAAAACATACAATATTGTCTCCACCTAATGCTTCCGTTTTTATCTAATGAATGAACATTTTTGATATATGTTGATGAGAGAGGGGGAAATAAAAAAAGAGACAGACAAGACAAAGAGGCAGACTACAGCCTCCAGGCCAGGAGAAAGACAGACAGGCGTAATCTCTTGGGAGAACGTCCTATGAACCCGGCTAAAGTTGAATTCCTGCAAGCTGGACCTTTTTTGATGCTTCTAAAATTACCCTTCCTCCTCCCTTTCTTCTTCCTCCTCTCTTCTCTCTCCTCCTCGTCCTCTTTTTCCTGTCACAGGAAGTTCTCACAATCGCTGGCCGATGGTTCCTCAGCATGGGAGGGAGGAGGTGGAACCTGTGTATATGAATACGTGTGTGCGCAAGCGAGTTTGTGTAGAAAGACCTTTCTACTATGGAACCAGAATCCAACACTCTTAAAGATAGTTTCCAAAAGGGGGTTTCTACAGTAATGCCATAAAAGAAACATGTTGGGTTCCCCAAAGAACCTGCGGTCAGTTCTTAAAGGAACCTTTTTTTTTTTGCTTAGTGTGAAGAGCATTTTAATATGAAGAGCTCTTTTCCACTATAAAGAACCTTTTGTGTAATGGAAAGGTTCTTCATGGAACACTCAATGCCAATAAAGAACCTTACATTATTAGAGCAAACCCAAATGAAATATCATTTCCTGGATCAAAGTGTATGTGGGTTCATTTTTAAGGCTTTTTGAAGCTGTGCTATTCTAGTTAAAGAGTCCTTGTTTCAAATGAACAGCACACAAACATCAATATTTGTCTTTGAGCGGAACTAGAAGGAATTTTATCAATGTTTCATGTGACCTGATGTCCTACTCGCTAAATTCCCTCCAAGACACTAAGCTCTTTATCATTCATCTTTCCACACATAAACCTTAAATCTGCAGATCAAGAGCAGTCATACATCATTTGTTGAGGATCACGCATATAATATTTTGGCATGGCCTTATACAGACATATGGGGGTAGAGAGTGAGAGACAGGTAGCTCTGAAAATGAGAAGATCCCCTCCATCTGGTCACAAACACAGGGGATCATGATCATCATGGGGTTACACCATTATCACAGTCACTCAACACCACTATCCTATAGCCACCTACACACACTTTGCCAGATGGGTCCATTTATGTCTGTCTTGGACTCTCTGACAGATTTTCAAACATTAGCTATCACTGACCTAGAGCCAGCTTGGCCAGGTCTGGTGACTGGCCACTTTGTGTAACGCAAGGCTGATCTCAGGTCAGATGATTAGATATGCTCAATGATATGTCACCCTATCCATTTCATCTATGATCAAAAGATTACTTAAAGAGGTGAAGAAAGAAAGACCCTCATCTAATATTACTGAGTGCTTCGTATACACAAACTTATTCTTTACCTTTATAGATGAAAACCTAGCAGTCAGACAGTTCTCAGGAGGCAATAAAGGAGATTTGTGGCCGAAAACCTCCCAGAATTTTTTTTTTTTAATTTGAAGGTTTCAATGGATTTGGGAGCCATGTGGAGCATTTAAGAATGTGTGTATGAGTTTCAAGGCTCTTTACTTATGCGAGTCCATTATGTTCACCAAAACCATGACCTTAGATTATGAGGTGGTGCATGCATATCATCTTCAAAGTGACATGTTTTAAGCATGACATTCTTTTCTTTGACTTCTAACTGACCTGCTTACTGCCTTATCATCTGGAGTTAACATGACCCCAAGTTTATCGACCTCTGCTTAGGGAGAGAAAAAAAGAGACATGGAACCTCCTACAACAACATAATATATACTTTAAAATGCTGCAAAAAAGCTAAAAAGAGGTTGCGATTCTGAGCATGGCAAAATATCTGAGATCAATTTATCAACTGAGTAAAATTCTCATAGTTATGAGTTAATATATAGTCATGTGGGCCTATGTGAATTATTCAATGACTTTAAGGGGGCTTAATTTTCTCTCAGTAAAAAGGAGAACAAACTTTATTTCATCTTGAGGAAACCAAATTGTCCTTTGGTGACCCTTGCAATGTAAACTCTAAATTAGTTAATCATGTTATTTTTTTTTAAGTTTAGTTTAATTAGATTTAGATTTGTGATGTGTAAATTTATAAATAATGAGGCAATGTCGCTACTAATATTTATTATTGTTATTGTTATTATTATTATTATTGTATTAGTCCTACAGTGATCCTACAGAAAACGCTCAAGCAGCTGCAGCGCACTGTTGCTATGGTTACCTCCTCAGGTGATCTCTACTTCTGATAGTGTCTATTTAGCACATTCTGGCTAGCTTTTAATCTAACTTTGTCTTTTGTCTTGGCTACTAAAACTCTGTTTTAAAACACCACTATACTTAGCCTACATGTAAAAATATGGTTCCGACAGCCACCCCTCAGCAGAAGAAAAGATACACGAATGCGCCTTCAGAGGACCACAGCGCACTCTTTGGCAATGCCAGATTTAAGCACAACCTTCCTCAAGTCACTGAATGAATGAAAGCGCCAAACAACAATGACGAAACACTATCTCCGAACTATGTGAAATCAACGTAAAACCAATGGAGACGTGTCGGGGAGCGCGAGGGGAGATTAGGCTACTTATCGGACAGCCTGGAGCGCCGGCAGCGCGTGAAACGTATCATACGCACCACCCAAATAACTGCAACTCTAAACTTAAGGAAGAGATTAAAATCTACAACGGAATACATCATTCAATATTTAACATAGCCTACCATATCCACTTCTACACCTTAAACAGTTCGAATCATGCTCTGACACAAAACATGTTTAAATGCACCCTCAAATGACATTCAATAAAAATACGTTTTGCGCATTTATTTATGATGTCCATTACAATCATTTCATTGTTGGAAGATAATACTGAAATATTTTAACTATCCTAATGGTTCAGTATAGTGACAGCTGGATTGCAGTCTGCAGGGTTGGAACTTGCAACCTATATGACCCAAAACTGGCAAGTTTCCAAAGAGACATTAAGCTAGCTGAAGTTGAACGTAAATCCATAATGCAACAGCAGCAAATACAAAATACAATTGGATTTTTACTGAAATCAAGCAGTTTTGCATTAGTATAGCAACTACTACCACTTCCATTAAAAGCACAGTCTATAATGGACTTCAGATAAACAAAATGTAGCTAGCTCTTAAAAATATGACTAGTCTTATCAATGTCAGATTTACTTAAAGTCAGCCAGCGAAACGATTATTTCTGTCGTTTAATATGTGATATGACATTCATAGATTGATTTAGCGGCATCTAATAATCCATTTCGATTTAGGTGCCACCAAATGACACAAAAAGTTTAAAACCAATGAAAAGTGATTCACTGAATTGGACACTGCGTCTAAAGAACTCAACAGAGAGACAAGGTATATGATTTAAAGTTAAACAGGGTTGTTATTATTAAACACAAGTAGGTCTACTTACGAGTAAGGATCATGTTGTGTTTTCTGTAAATCGCGAGAGTCCCGGTGCGATATGCTTCACGAGTCCTCTTCGTTTTATTCCAACATTACAGAGAAGCTCGCATAGTATTCCAATAGCCTACGAAGTGAATTCGCAAATTCTATAAGTCAAAAAAAGAAAAAAAAGTTCCTCCGAACTAAATAACGTTTATAGAAGGTCCAAAGACCAAAGAGCAAAAAAATAAATCCATGACTGATTTCCTTTCCTGTCTGCCCAGAGCAAAAAAATTCCTCACTCCACGAGAGAGCTGTGTTTGAAACGCCTGTGAACAGACTGTCCCGCGTGTGAATGTGAATGAACAGACTGATTCACTGTTTAGGAATGGGAGGCTGGGAGAACGCTCCACCTCCCCACCCAGGCCAGGACAGCCTCAGGTGGGCTTTCGCTGCTCTAGACGGGGAGGTGGAGCTATCATTCAATTTCCAAAACTTACTTTATTGGCATGTTAGAGTCTACCATAGAATTATGCACAGAATAAAATTAGTGACAGGAAAATAATACAATTTAGAAATGTTAATAGGCAAATAACAATGTTTAAGATAAATTAAAGATTAAACAAGACATTAAACATTACAAGACATAATTTGCATTATAAGAAATATATTTTTAAATACAGGAATTCAATGATATTCATGACGTTTGCAGCATTAACCGTTCCTGTGCACACTGATGAAGACGTGCCGGAAAGCATTACCTGATTTTGCTGAGTTCAACATTTTTGTTGATCCTGGAACAACATTCAAATCAACCAATCAGATTTGAGGGACAAGTTTACAGATTATGTCAAGTTTAGGCTTAAAATCATGAATTGGTGCCTCTACATCAGTGTTATTCATCTATCATTTCCCTCTGATTTTGGGGATAATTTATGGGTAGGGTTAGGTTTAGGGGTAGGAATAGGGTTAAGACTAAATTTTCAGACTGGAATGTTGTTCCAGGATCAACAAAATATGATGACCCAGGAACGCATCTAACTCAGCGAAATCAGGACGTGCAAGACGGAACACCGTAAATTTTACTTTCAATTTAGTGAATCGATAACATAATAGGCTATGTTATCGATTCACTAAATAGAAAGTACATTTTATACGTCTTCCGATTCCATTTTTTAATGAATCAAAAACAGTGGATCAAAACAGTGAATTCGTCGACGCTACATTAATCTTACCAAACATTGAAAACTACATAAAATCCCATAAACTGAAATGTTTATTATTGATGTTATTAAGTATTCTTGTACTGGCAGTAAAGGAGAAAGTGCAGTTCTCTTCTCAATTTCACCAGTGTCACTACATAGGCTGCTGGAGCTATCGTTACAGAAAGTGAAAATTGATTTAGGATTAACAGATGCTTTTAAATAGTAGCCTAGCTACCTGGATGGTTTACGTCCGATTAATACTAATTAACATAATAAAAAGTGCTATTATTAGGCTATATTGTTAATATCCAACTAATTATGATATATTAAAATAAAGAAACGTCTTACTGTAGTTACCAATGCGCGCAAAACTAAATTATTTAAATAAATCGCACTCTTCATAAAGTCTGCTAAAAAATATTTTTGATTTACTAGTCGACGTCCTTGCCTGTCTTTAGCCATTTAATCCAATCTAAAATGGTCTCTCTTTCTCTTTTTACGAGAAATTCAAATCATCCAAAAGTGAGAGTGGGTTTGAATAGCCTACTGTTCATTTGGCTGTACGACATTGTTTTGTACTTAACTACTTTAAACTGCAATTAAAACGGCGAGACGTTAGCATATCATTAGAGGTCTTCATTAAGTAGTGGGGCCGTTTGAAAGCCGCTATTGTGGGACATGATGTTGTGAAAGGGGAAGACAATGAGTCTGTTCTGCTATGGTAATTCCAACAAGCCCCATCAACAGGCGTCCCTGATCCTCGTCTCTTCCCGCACGCACGCACGCACGCTCATAGGTGCAACATTAGCTTTGCACAGCAGAGCAAGACCTTCTATTGTGTGAGGAGCTCTTATTGAGATCAAACAATCTTATGGTCCTCTCTGAAGCTTCCTGCTTTAGAAGTCAAAAGAAAGTCACGTTCACTTCCTTTTGCTGGTTCAATTAAAATGATGACAAAGAATGGAGACCTAATACTCACTTAAAGGGATAGTTCACCCAAAAATGAAAATGTGATGTTTATCTGCTTACCCCCAGTGCATCCAAGATGTAGGTGAATTTGTTTCTTCAGTCGAACGCAAATTATGATTTTTAACTGCAACCGCTGCCGTCTGTCAGTCAAATAATAGCAGTGGATAGGAACTTCAACTATAACAGTAAATAAAACTTGCTTAGACAAATCCAAATTAAACCCTGCGGCTCGTGACGACACATTGATGTCTTAAGACACGAAACGATCGGTTTGTGTGAGAAACCGAACAGTATTTATATCATTTTTTACCTCTAAAACACCACTATGTCCAACTCCGTTCAGCTTCCTGTTAGTGAGGTCAAAAAACGCGTTCTGACGACGGAAGTGATGTCTCGCCCATATACTTCAATGAGCGCGAGACAACACTTCCGTTGTCAGAGCGCGATCAGACCTCACACACCGGAAGCTGAACGGAGTTGGACATAGTGGTGTATTAAAGGTAAAAAATGATATAAATACTGTTCGGTTTCTCACACAAACCGATCGTTTCGTGTCTTAAGACATTAATGTGTCGTCACGAGCCGGATTTGGATTTGTCTAAGCAAGTTCTAAGCAATCTGCTATTATTTGACTGACAGAGGGCAGCGGTTGCAGTTAAAAATCATAATTTGCGTTCGACTGAAGAAAAAAAGTCACCTACATCTTGGATGCCCTGGGGGTAAGCAGATAAACATCAAATTTTCATTTTTGGGTGAACTATCCCTTTAAAGGATTAGTTCACTTTAAAATGAAAATTACCCCAAGCTTTACTCACCCTCAATCCATATAGGTGTATATGACTTTCTTCTTTCTGATGAACACAATCAGAGTTATATTAATACATATCCTGACACATCCAAGCTTTATAATGGCAGTGAGCAGGACCAACAATTGTATGAAGCTGAAGAAAGTGCATCCATCCATTATACACATGGCTTCGAGGGGTTAATAAAGGCCTTCTAAAGCGAAGTGATGCATTTGTGTAAGAAAAATATCCATATTTATAAAGTATAAAGTTATAAAGTAAAATATCTAGCTTTCGCTAGACCGCCTTACATATTCAACTTATGAAGAAAATGTAACAACTCTCGCACTTCAAAAGGCTTACACTACATTCTAGTCTACTATGCTAAGCATACTTTAATTTCTCTTGTCCAGGTCTGTAAAATAGTGCAGAATGTGTGACTCGCAAGGAAAAACTTATGAGGTTATTAAAGGGGAAACTGCATTACTTGTGGAATCTCTACCTCAGCCTTTATTCCTCACTCTCCAGAAATTCAGCAACTGCATTCAAACATGCCAGAGAGACTGAGTGAGAGATGTGTGTGGTTTTGAAGCTGATTCACCAGTTTCATCCCTCTTTTCCATCTCTGTCTGTCATCTGTATGTCTGCACCTCTTATTCTTTCACCCCACCCTGGCAATCATTTTCTCCCAACATAAAACCATTTCATTGTTAAAGGTACACTATTAAACTTTTTTTTTTGTTGTTGTTCAAAATGAACAAAATTAAACAAGTGAATACATTTTCAATCATTCTTTCAAAACATGTTTTTGTCTGATTCACTGTGGTAAGCCTATTATAAGTATTTATATTTTACACTTAGCAGGATGGTTTTCACGCATAAAATGCATACACATCACGCGCCCATGCATGTCTCGTCATATCCGGGAACAGAGAAAGTTGCTAGGGCTACTTTGACTCATGTGGGAGTGGCATGTTAGTTGTCAATGAGCCAGAAAGGTTAATGAAGCAGGCTTAATCTCAAACCTCCAGGGAATCACCAGTTAAAAAAAAAATGCTGAACAGAGGAGAGTCTGCTGGCAAAAAGAGAACAAGACAGAGCTTGTAATAAAACAAGAATCAACATTGGCAATGGCAATGAGAACTGAGGGATTTGAAATGTTATAAAGGTGATGTGGAGACAGAGTTTTTATTACTCAACAGGTGAGGTATTTTCATTTTTGGGTGAACTATTTCCACAGTTTGTGTGTGCTGGTGTCAGAAACTTGCACTGTATCAATACACGAAGATGAAGGTTCAGAGTTTCAAACAGAGTTTAATAATAGTATTCATAATATATTCCAAGAGAATAAGGCAACACAAGTCAAACATAGACGACACTGGACAACTCAAAAGTGAAAACACTAGAACTTATAGAAACAGGATAACAGAGATGTTCACAAGTCTTTTATCTGGAGTCCAAGTCAAGTCTGAAGTCTTTATCACTAGAGTCTGAGTCAAGTCGAGTCTTTTGTCACGAGTCCGAGTCGAGTCTCGAGTCATTAAAAAAATAATAAATAAATAAATTCTCATAATCAAATCCTATTTTATCCTAGTTGTATTATATAGAAAAATTATATGATCTTTCTATAATCTGTTTTATTTGAAATTAAGGTCCTATGATGTAAGGGATAAAGTACATCCAGTTTTTTGCTTTATAATCCATTACAATGTACAAAACAGTCGTCCTGGCAACACGAGTAGTCATTTTCAACACAGTCGCTAAACGGACACAAGAGGGCGCCAGTGAGTCACGGTTTGTTATACAGCAGTTTGTTATACCGCTTCGTTATTGACGACAGTCATTATCAGAAAATATCAAACTTCGGAATGTTTAAGAATGTCAATATAAAACACATGCTGACTGTGATACGTTAAAATATGAGCTTTAAGTAATAAATGGATTAACATCTCTTTCTATCTCTCTTATGGACACACATTAATTTTTGTTCATATTTTAACAGGCTGGCAATTCAAATGAGCCATGCAGCTACACCACTGTATAATAGTTAGTTGTGTGAGTTAATGTGACTAAGCTTTGTGGATGCGATGTCTCATAAAATTTGATGATGTTGTTCCGGTGTTTTTAATTGTTTTTCCACATTCTGTGCGTCTAGCTGATCTGACGTGATAATAAACCTGCCTTTGATATCACAATCCTGTGCTTTCCATTCTGTGACAGTTGAGCTAGAAAAATAAAGATGGCGTCCGAAAGTTGCGTTTGCTGCTCAGTTTGTGTATAAATGTACGATTTTCATCCAACATATTTCAATTTTGATATCATTTCTATCGAGAAATTACTACTGTAGTAATTAAATATTTGTTTAGTTCTCACCAAAGCTCGCGCTATATTGCTGTAGATCATTAAACTGTTACACTGCCTCAGAAGTCTGTCCGAAATCAATTTTGTGAGGTACCTTCATGCACAAATGCTGCCGTACAAGTCATTCTCTTATAAGATAGCGAGGCAGCAAGACAGCTACCTAGGTTTTCGGACGCAGCCAAGGATACATCCATGCTTCCTTCAAAAATCGATCTGAGGAAGGTATCTCATGAGACAGGAAGTGAAGCTAACATTGGATTCGGACGTGCCTTGATGCCTTACTACCTTGAAATGTGTCCTCAGAAGGCAGCATTTTCCAGTTTTCGGATGCAGCCCGAGTCTCTAACTCGAGTGCCCATCTCTGCAGGATAACAAGATCAAATGAATAACCATGACAACAAACTCAGGCTGAAAACAGTGCAAACAAAAACAAAATCCAAAATGAACACAACTGTGACAGCCGCCAATAACCAATACAATGTTTAACTGTGCTTAAAATTTCACCAATGGTTTGAGCAAAAACTTCCAACTGCTAAAAATGTGATGCACAGAAAAGGACACTGGAAATGGCCTGAACTGAAATTATATTTTGTGGACATTATATTTAGCAGGGTGCTATTGCAAATTAAAGGAGCATGTAAGAGACGCCACCCTAGCACTGTCTGAAATTCACCGGATCCTGTAGGCTACTTTTACTCCCACAATGCTTTGCCTTCCACAGAAACAGAAATATGACAAGCGCTGAGAATTTAGAAATTTGTATTTATATGTGAGTGAATGTGACACGTTTATTTGCTATATTAGTTCATATAGGCTAGTACTTATTCTATAATACAAAAGACTGTAGCAAATAAACATTTGAATGTATTTGTGTGCATTCACAACAGGCCACAAGAGTAAATCCCAAAGTAAGACAAGGGGGAAGCTACAGAAGAATACAATTGTTATTATCAGCTATATATAAACCAGCACAGGCTCAAAACAATCAGAAATAGAACTGAGCAGGTGTGAGCGTGAGCATTTCTACACGCCACATATTTAAGCAGTGGAAGTAAGCTGATGTATTTTTGTTTGTGATTGTGTATGCTAAACAAATAGGGACCTTGTGCATTAGTACATACTGTATTTCATCAGACATAAGCTGGATATGTATGTACAGAATGTGCCAGCTTTAATATCCAGAGGATAAAAACAGGAAAAAGCCACAAACACACACTGGTAACTCTTACCCTGTTCTTACTGTTCTTACTCAGCCTCTTCCACTTCCACACAAACATGTGAAGTCTACACTGACAACAACAAAGACGCACATACTGAACACATACACACACTTCAAAATTCTAAAATTTAAAAAAAAAAAAAAAAAAAAAAATTAAACATATGTATTGTAACTAACAGCTATCGCAGAATGAATGTTCACTTTATCTGTATTTTTTGCTCATTAGTTTTAATCTAATTATTTTTACGGAGTGTCTATTTACACTAAGTGCAAATAGCTCCCTTGTTGGCAAACACAGTAGCTCCGCCCACCAATGTCTGGTTGGACCATTCAAGACACGCGGAATTCAACATCTTTAGTTGCATTTTCAATAAAAATGAAAATAATGTTCTCAAAGTGCGAATGAGTGTTTAATAATATTAAAATTGTTTATTGGGTAGAGTCTTTTTTTTAAAAAAGTAAGATCATCCAGTTTAATAAGTTCTTAATTGTTTACGTAAGTTAATGCATAATTAATTAACTAACAAACTAGCAATGAGCAATATATTTTCTTTGCTAATGTTAGTTAATAAAAATACAACTGATCATTGTTTGGTCAAGTTCTGAGTGCATGACTAATAGATAGATGTTAATAGATAACTTTTGTGCTTAAAAATATACTAGTAAATGTTGAAATTAACATTCACTAATAAGACTAATAAATTCTAAAAGAATTGTTCATTCCTAGTTCATGCTAACTAATGTAGTTAATGTCACAACTATTTTTGTTCAAAGACTCTTATTTTGATTTTAATTTCATTACAGTTCATGTGTTCTTCCTGTTTCCTCAGTCCCCTTGACTGCATTTAACTCCACTTTTAGACATACACTCGCAAATTTCCCTAAGCACTTTCCCCTGGGGGAATCCCTGCCTCCATTTGGAAGTGCGTTCAACTTCGTCAGGGGGATGAGGGAAGATATTTGAATGAAACTTTGACCCCTTGATTTTGACCAAGGGAGCGAGTCTACCATAGATCCATAGACCACAATGCAACATGATTGTGACGTCACAGCAGATCACGCTTAAATTACCCCCACCCCACACAACTCATTTAACTGCATAATACTTGTAGCTACCTTAAGCTGACTGTTATAGTTTATTGTTATTTTCATTTGAGTAATTTTTCTTAAACAGTCCAAGCATACCTACAGGCCTATAGAATGGTGCGTAAAACAAATTTATAAGGGAAAAAAATGTAAATAATAATCAGCTCCATTGGGAATTCCAAGTGATCAAGGGCTTAGAGTGTTCCATTTAAACACATTGCAAGGGTTCCGCCAGTAGTGGGCGCTCATGCAAAGTAAGCAATGACAAACATCCGAGCGAACGAGATGGAGGTTTAAGCCCTAGGTTTAAGCCCTTCAGCGCAGCCCTAATTTCCCAATTATTCTGTTGTTTGTTACTGTAGTTTCTGATTATGTTCTCCACATGTTTCTTGTATGAATCATTATCCTGTGCGTTACTCCATGGTTTCTTCAGTTCATGGTCGGTTATTGTCTTTGTTTGAAAAGCTGTTACATTTGCTTGCCTTTATCTTCACATTCTGAATTACCTTCTTGTTTAATCTATAAAACTACTGCAAAGTGATCCACACCTCACTTTCTGCATCTTCCCTGACTCAAAGTTATAGTTAACAAATATTTACAAATGAGACCTTAGTGTAAAAGAGTTACCAATCATCTAATAATTTGGTGTTACAGGTAATAGCCATGATTCATTCCAGTGTTTACAAATATTAACAGATCAATATAACTTGTAGGAATGAACTCATTAAGACAGCATTATTTTATTAGACACACAATATCATTCAATTTTCAAACCACTGTTGATTTATTTAAAAGAAAGAAAAAAAAAAAGCATTTATTTGAAATGGAAATCAACCTTGCTGAATAAAATAATTTCTTTCTTTCACAAAAAAACAAACAAACAAACAAACAAAAAACTTAGTGACTCCAAACATGTGAACAGCAGTTTAACATGAATTCATTGATTTATTTCCATTTTCTACAATTCTGAACTAACATCTGGATATGCAATCAAATCTTCAATTTTATCAATGTAATCAGCAATAAACTCTCAGCTCTCCCTATAATTTTAAACGGACATTTGATATTAGATTTGCTGACTTGCAAAATTTCCCTACATTTTCAGAAGGTAACGTAATTTATAACTGGCTGCTTTGGCAGCTCCCCAATCCATTCCTGATTTTTCCATGAGCTAAGCGGTCTTACGCGTATCAGAGGCATTAGTGTACACAGCTGTTATGGAGATATATACAGAGTGCAGAGATGGAGGACTTCTGGCTCTCCTCAGAAGCTGTCTGGAATCCAAGAGGCCCTGAGGGAGATGACTGAGATAGACTCTCTCCAACATGGAGTCAATGGATTTTGACAAGTCTGAGATTTAGAATATTTGCCCATAATGGGGGTTAAAAGGTGAATGTACGTCCTAGTGTATGAAAGATGATTTATGCCTAAGCATGTGTTGCAATGCCACATGCGTGTCCAGAAAATGGCCAACAAATGTTTTGCGATAACAGAGGTGGTATTCACAGGCCATCAGCCATGAAGAGATGAGTCAGGCATGGCATTCACTCAAGAAACAAGCATACAGTACTGTATATGCGTGAGAAAGTCAGTTAAGGTTACAGGCTATTTAGTATTTTAATGAAGTTAGCAACTATGGGAAGGAACATTATAATGTTTATGCATTTTTACTTGATAGATTTGATAAATATGATTCAATATTGACAATATAATAATGTTGAATCCACATTTAGGCTGTATGTCTTGGCAAACTTAGCCATGTACACCAGAAATACGTTACCTTCTACTGTATTAAGATGTGAATCAAATAAACCACTGTCCTCCACAGGAGTCCTTTACAACTTTACATGCAACATTTTTAGGCATTCCCAAAGTAATCCAGAGTTTATTATTATGATTACATATTACAACTATCCCTTTAATGTGATTTACCCTACAGGTAAATATCTAAAGGTATGTTGAAAGATACAGTACATCTTACTGAAATGGTCATATCTCGCTCAATCAGTTTCAACGGTGGAAAAACATCAATGAAAGCCATTCAAGTGTCCAAAGTTTGTTAGTTCACTACAGAAATGAATTTTTACAGTGAATTTGCGAGACCAAATCGAACCCATGTTGAAATCTGAGTGCAGAAATCTTTGGCCCTTTTGCAAAATTCCTGATCATATCGATTCCTATTAAAATGACTGTATTAAAATCATCAAACAATGGTAAATGTGACCAAGACAGACAACATCTTTCTTGGTCACAAAAGAACTTTTCCAAGCTAAAAAGACCAGCCTATTTTGGCCGTTTCTCAATATGGGTTCTTGTCTGTACTTGTGTTCTTGTGAACTTGTGAAACGTCATCAGTCGCTGCATCAAGTACTGTTCCTGATCTAGCCAAGTATAGTTCAAATCCCCGGAAGTGCTCTTGATCCACCCCCTTTTATCGAGGATGCATCGAGAGGTGACTTGTGTGGACTTGTGTCAGCCAGGTATCCCAGAGAGCATCTCGCACTAACCAACAAGTGTCAATAGTAGAGAAGAAAACTCGCGTAATTTAAAAATACTACTGTTATTATGTCATGAAATGTAGTTTTAAGATTTTTTCAGGTGAGAATATATTGATTTAAAGCTCAAATCTGTGGTTAATTGATAAAGATAGCACCTATTTGAAAATTTGATCTGACATTTTTGGAGTTGTGAGATCCAGGCTATCACCGGGCTCTCAACACTCATGTACCCAGCTGAGAACACCCTTACCTCGGCTACTCCTGACATTTGCCGCTGACTCTAATGTCTCTGTAGTGGTTAAACACAGGATATAATTTGTCTTGTGTATATCTAACGGTCGATCTTTGGTCTTATTAATCTATCATTTGTTCCCTGACAAATCGTTTTGGCTGAGGGCAAAGTGATGTTTCAAAACTTCATATATTTAGACTATTTAACTTTACCATTGTAGCTAGAGCACTGACTTTGTACATTTGACTGACTCAGGAGTCCTTTCTCCTGAGTCGAACTTGCCAAGTACGAACTCCCAAGGACGCAAGTCCGAACTTGGCGTACTTAGTATTGAGAAATGCCTTTTGTGTTTTGGAAGCTGGTCTCCTAATCTACCTAAACTTCATCTTTGGCCAATTAGCCAAGAAAGAAAGTCAAATGTGTTTGGAACAAAATGAGGGTATGTAAATAATGACAAACTATACCTTTTATGAAAGCCCTCAATAAGAAACAGTCAGACATGTTCTTCCCTGATTGAAGTTCATCTATTCTTCACTCATTAAACTGGAGATCCCTTGTGTTGCTTTGTGTGTTTTTTTTTCCCCAGTGGCACAGAATTAATGACAAATGCAACTCTAACATCCCTGAACATGCACACTACATCTCTACTGCACTTCATTTTAGTTCTCTTTTTCATCTCTTGTTCTCACATTCCTGGCTATATGAGGCTATATTAGAAGACGGCTGCAACTTGAGTGTTCTCAGCTGGCCGAACGGCATAGTTTTCCCACAATGAAAGTGACAGGCCTCTTTGAAACTATAATAACTATTGCGCTTTATGGATGGAATGGCTACTGAACTTCACAAATGTCCCATAATCCACTGAAGGCCAAGCCAAGTGAACTTTGGGAAAATTAACTTTAAGTTGGGGAAACAACTGCATTTAAAGTTTAAAATCCACATAAAGTATTTTAAAATCTGCTGTAGAAGTGTGTGCTGTGTTTCAAAGTGTAAATACAACATGTACGTTGTGACTGGAGCAGAATTTTAGCACTTAGTGTTGGATAAATACTTCATTTAAAACAAATATTTCTGATGGTGGATTTCAAGGCTCACGCTCAAATCATGCAGTAGTAAAGGAACTTAGAATATAATTATGCAACAGTTCCCTTCAGTGGCGGCTACTGGTCTGTCAGAGAGGGGAAGCTCATTTTCGGCCTACATCATAAAATTGTCTATTTATTTAAAAGTAAATTCTGCCCTACGTTCCTTTTCAAGAAAATGGTCTGTGACCCTGTCGTACCAACTAGGAGTCTTTTCAAGTGACTTGACCAGTGTCCTCTCAATGGCCAGCAGAGCTAGGCTGCTTAATGAATGAATGAATGAAGGAAGGAATGAATGAATGAACGATCTAAAAAAAAATATTAAACTCTGTAAAACTGAAACAAGGAATGTGGTGTATAATTGTGTGAAATGTATGATGAAAATCAAGCAATTTCGCCAAGCAAATATCAAAGAAATAGGTTGCAGCAGTTTTTATTTCGACTTAACTTGAGAAATCCGTGATGGGACTGAGCGCGAATAGCTTCAGTGATTCCTTATAGTACAGAATCGCTGTCAGTCAAAAGGAGATGCAGTCTTTCGACAGACCCTCCAATCATCACGCAGAAGCTCGGAGTCCGGGCCAGCCCACTTCCCATTCACCCCCAGAGACGCTGAGCGTCCGTGGGCGGGACATAATCGCAGCGTTTATCCAATGACCGTCTAGTTTCGAAGCGCTGAAAAAAACCGTTCAAAGCAGCCCCATTGAAGTCAATGGACGCTGGGCTTCAATAGGGAAATGCACTGTGACGCTGCGGGAATGTATGTATGAGAAGGAATCGAGTCAGCCGACCTGCTATATGTAACTGATTCTGAACGAACTCGTCTTTGAGATGAACGTTTTCTAACGCATTTTTAGTCAATAAAATGTTAATACAATAGTACATATTTGACCATTAATTTTGTGACATTATAAGGGAAGCCGAGCTTCCCTTGCAGTCTTAAAGAAATCGCCACTGGTTCCCTTCTAATCCGATTGGCAAAACAGTGTTCTAAGAGCTCATATTTAGTATAATGGAACGTGTAGTAAGTGCAGAGGATTTGTGTGCACTGTGTAAATGATAGTTATTGTAGTTTTAGACTAAATTTGAGCATGTATTTACTCATCTCAGTTTCACAAAAACAGAGTTAATAAAAACAGTAAAATGCAAATTCAGAATATTACGCAAACCTGCAATAATTACATATGTTAACACACATATACTTTATGTATTTAATCTCACTTTATTAACCAATGTCTTTGCTGCTGACCTTCAGAGATCCAATTCAGCCATACAAATAAGCAAAAATGACAAAAATGTTTGAGCTGTGCCCTCTACTGTACAGGTGTGAATTTGCATTTCTTTTAGCCTGAGGCTTATTCATTTCACTTTTGGTCTGAAAGAGCCTTTACATTTGACAAAAACAAACTTTTCTTGTGTTATTAAAAACAAAAGAAGCAAGCAAGCCCAGTCCCATTAAGACAAAGTGACGTAAAGTGATGTAACAGTACTTTTGATAAAAAGTAACTAAGTAATACAATTAGTTAATTTTATAGGAAGTAACACAATATTGTAACACATTTAAAACTTTTAAAAGTAACTTTCCCCAACACTGATTATGAATGAATAAATATTACGGGAAAAATAAAAATAAATAAATAATAATAATAATAATTGTTAGTTCATGATATCTAATGCCTTGAATGTCTAATGCCTTGAATGTTGTATAGAAGAAATACCACATTTGCAGTTGTGCTAATGGTCTGGATAATAATGTTTATATTCTGTTCACTTGTGAGATATTGTATAGATACGAATGAAACAAATGTTGCTGTCATTAGATACATGTGTGCAGAAAAAGCAACACATGCATTACCACTCACTCATAGAAATGTGTATGCATGGTGGGCAATGAACCCACCACCTCCAAATAATGGCTCATATTTTTTCAATTAGTCATGCATGGAGAGAAGAGATTACAGATGGTTTGCTTTAGTCGGCAGACACATGCAGAGACAAGCGGGTATGAGTGTGTGCTTGTGTAGATGTGAGCGTGTGGAAGCTGGTGAAAAAAGAAAAAGATCAAGAGTTCAACATAAGAGCAAATGATAAAGTAGCCACAGCGATGTTTACTTTTCCTCAGCTCAATTGACTTAGCCTTTTTTTTATGTAACTCATATTACCATGAGTCATTTTTGGATCCCCTCTCCTTTTTTTTCTTCTCCTACTGGGCCTCTGGTAATAATTCAAAAGCTTGTCATCAATCTCCCTTGCTTGAAATGTCTGATTCTGCCCTCATATATATTCTCATCAAGCTGCTTCAGTTGCCTTTGAGTCTTCAGCAGGTATAGTCCATTTCAGATAAGTGATGTTTAATAAAGAGATTTGGAGGTGGAGAGACATAACTAGAGAGACTGGTGAACCTTTCCAGCCTTTGCTCACCTCCCCGAAACACATGATGATAAATATGATTTTGCATTTCCTAATGACTCTAGATTCTCTAACCCATAGATCATAAACTATGATAAATTTAAAGTCAGTGTTGAAAAAACAAACTTCAGCATAAGCTGAAATGGTTTTCACAAGAGAACTCCTTTAGCATACAGAGAACTGCACGTTTTCGTGCCATGTTCAAAAATACTTCATAGAAGTCTAGTCAGGAAACCACTGGCATACTTCTGCATGACTAATAAAAAACAAACAAATGACTGTAGAGTTAACAAAAAGGAATATTTTGGGCTCTAGTGTAATCCTTGGAAAATTCTTGGAAAAATCCTCAGGGGTTAAATTCAGCCAGAACAATCCAGAACAGTGTTCTGGTAACTCTTTGATGTAAAATATATACATATAGTTGCATTTTTTTATTTTATTTTTGTCAATCTATTCCATTTTCTGTATGCTCTACCATGTAGTAAGTGTACTTTTTCAAATACACTTTCTTGCTAATCTTACAGTTCAATCATATATAATCACATAGATAAATAATTACTGACATAATGTTATAAAACTGGTCCCTTGGTATAGCCTGTTTTTTTTTTTTTTTCCTATCTATTATGTAACATCATGGAGTTTTTCGTTCCTTGCAACAGATGTCTTTAGTTCAGGTGCTTGTCACTTTTCACTATGTGCCACTCGGAAGACACGCATTCAACATTCACCGAGGCTCAGTAGTTCATGTGGGAATGAACTCAAAGTGAAGATATAGATGCACCACATGTGATACTTAATTCATATTTAGTTCAGATTAGATTCTCAGAAATATACATTGTCTGGAACAGAAGCAACTTCTGCACTATTTCTGGCCACAGTACCTCTTGAGGTCTGGGCATGTTCCACACGGGAGTTGGACCCACGACCTAAAAGGTTCAGGGCTTGTTGCTAATAATGGTGTGCTACTCAGTTGACGCACATTCACCAAGCTGCCAAGGAGAGCTTTCAGTGTGAGAATGAGCACACAAAAAAACATTACTTAGCATGTTAAGCTAACTTAGCGGTTAACCTGATAGCTGAAGTGCCACATTACAAAGAATTTCAACTGGTTAGTATGCTAGCCAATTATCATGCTAAGCTATAAGACAACAAACACAGAGACAGTCAACTTAGAGGGATGGTATTTTTTGGGAAGTTAGACATTTTACTTCAAAATGGCAGACAAACAAAATAATGGAAAATGAAAATTTGGACAATGTTTTGCGTTGTTATAAAAGTTATATAGCTGTTACAAAGTTATAAGCATTTTTGTAAGACTAGGTGGCGCTGTGTTCAAACTTCACAGGTATCTTCTGGACATGCTAACGTTGATTCCTACCTAATTTTGTGCGAATCGTTTAAATGATATTGCAATTTATGACAAAATTCAAAGTGGTGGACTGATGGTTCGCCCGATCCTGGCAAAATCAGTATCCTGGGATTCAGAATGACACAAGACATCCATGGACACCAATCCAAGAACATGATTTTCTAACAAACTCTTCAAAGGTTATGAGCAAAACTAGCCATTTTTTTCAGATCTCACGACTTGTAGGTGGCGCTGTTCTCAAATTTTGTCATGGAACCTCAGATCATGGCTCCGATGAAGCATACCAAGTTTCATTTCGATTGTTCAAAGCATTGCCAAGATACAGCCTCTGATTCAATTTTGGATAAGTTCGCAACATCATTACTTTTGAACAAAGATGAATAAAAAAAATCTGGAAAAAAAATGGTACTGTACTTTTCAAAAATGGCCATTACTGTAATGGGCGGAGTTTTATTTGATTTGACTTTGTCCATTAGATTGAAAGATATGGAAAAAAAAACAAACATATATTTATCTAACACATTTTTTGTTGTGTACCATAGCAATTAGGGGATCCATGAGCAGCATTCTCATCCTAATGATGCGGCTAACGAGCAAAGATCAGGACATCCTGTTGTTAACAGAGTCATTTACTCACGACCGCAGTGATCTTCCAGATATTATCTTCAGTAGACAGCCTTGCTAAATTTGGTTTATGTCAGTATCTCAACAGATTGTAGATTCACAATCACCACATGAACTTCAGCTTGTTTTTCCGGTGTGCATGGCAATAATAAGATAACAAGCAAATCAAAATGCAGTCATTTGTGAGCTTTTAAGGGAGCACATCATCTGGTTTATCTTTGTCTTGTGTGACTAATACGCTTTCATGAGCTAGCATTTCAAAGCAGATGTCATGCTTCAGAAGTGTTATATGGCAGACTAACACTCAGACAGATGGACTAAAATATTATTTGGCTGTGATTTCACGGATCATGATTCACGTGGATTCCTATCACTGGCACAATAATGTGCAGCTTCAGTAATGTGTAAACTTAGCCAAGGTGTGATCGAGTGAGTTGGCTGCCAAGCATGTGCCAGTCGACGAACTACGGCTGTGAATTAGTCATGGCCATGGGCGAAGAAATCTTATAATGCTGTTTAAATAAACATCCACAAAGTAGGCTTCACACACAGGTTAAAATTTGCAACACAGCACAGTGAAAATTAGATATAAACCAATAAAATGTTTATCTGTTAATGCCAAACCTTTTTAGAGCCTTAGGATTACGTCTTTACCTTGCTAAAAACACAAGCATTGTTCACACCAGGCATAAGTCAGTCAGCTTTACTGGGAAGATCATACTCGTTGACCAGCAATTTGGCAGGTGAAAAGCATGTTTATACTGGTCTACAAGTCAAACCAGTAACATACCAGCATAAGCCAGTCTTAACCAGCATAGAAATTCAGCAGGATAAATATAAGAAAAAATATAAACATCATCAGTCAAGTAGTCAGAGAACTGTGAAAGGCAATCTGAGATCCATTTACTGGGAATTCTGTTAACTTTTGGTGCAGCAGATGGGTATGGTTGAGACAGCATATGGTCCGAGCTTCTGCACTGACAGTCAATGGATTACACAGCACATGCACCTAACATTACCTTACCTGACCTTCGACCCTGAACTGAACTCTCACCTCAGATGAAGCATATTGAACCACCAGGAGCTATGTCCAAACCAAACCAAACCAGGTGGACACAAGGTCATGCAGAAGTGTCATGGCCATTTAACCAACACCACATAAAAAAAAAGAAAAAAAAAAAGAAAAGAAATTCTACATAGTTCTTTAAGATATTTGTGAAAAATCCTGTAACAGAAATTACACATTACTGTCAGTCACGCTTTTCACTTTTACAAACAGATTTGCGTCAACTAACCACACTCAGGACAAAAGTTGACATTATCGAAATATCCAAGGTGCTCTACAATGAAAATACATGATCACTTGCATGATCATTTTTGAAAAAAAACAAATGATCAGTAAAAACATCACTAGAGATCAGATTTGGCAAAAAAAAAAAAAAAAAAAAAGTTCCCGACCCCTGCTTTCGACTATCCAATTTTACACTTTAATTACACTTTAAATAAAGAACAACTAAAGTGTTTTTAAGGTGAACCAGGACTGCCACTGCTGTCCCATCAGAAAACAAACAAACAAATAAATAAATACATGCATACATACATACATACAATAAGTCAACGTCTTTGTGAATCAAGCAATAAAGACCACAAATAAGACAGTAATGATAAGAATTAGGAAACTAAACATGACTAAACATGAACTGATCTTTGATTTTGTAATATACAAGCAACATAATGCCTTGGATGTTGGTCTAGTTTATCCCCTTAAGGCATGTGTGTGAATGATCCTCTTTAACCAGAAGTGAGAGTTGGATGGGCCCCCAAAGTTTGGGTATTTCTTGTATTTTCTTAAGAGGTGGGGTCTGCCATTGGGCACAGAGAGGACCATTGAAGAGGAACATATAGCAAACTTTTTTTTTTTTTTTTTTTAACATAGCTCTTCTTAAAAAAAAAATCTAACAAGTCTCCATTGGTAAGTCTTAGAGACCACTGTCCCTATTGCTATGCAGAAGGCGCATATGGATCTTAATCTTGCAGCCCACACCAAGCTGAGGGCTCTTGAGAAGGAATCTATGGAATCCTATTGACCAAGATGAATAAACAAACACATTATGTGCAAGGGGATTTGATTAAAGAAGAATGACGCAAGTCAGCCCAGGTGTTTCGGCCCACTCTTTGCATTCCTCAAAAACCTTTCCTAAAACCACTCATTTTGAAATAGTTTTTCATTATGCAGCTCAGAGAGCCTCTATATATGCCTGAAATAGTACTCAAAGTGTTCCTTGTAATGAGTTTGGGCTAGATATATTCATGCCTAATATGTGCTCGGTCACATTCATGAGCAGTTTATATAAATAGAGCTGAAAAGAGCTAAAATGGCAGATGCTCAGTTATTTAAAGGTTTTTCAAACTTTTTATTGCCAAGAAACGCCAAATATGACAATTCCCTTGCAAGAGACCTCCCTTGAACTGGTAATGCCACTATCGAGTTGGTCTTAGAAACCCCAAGGTTGTCAGATTACTATTCATTACAATCACTACAAGTGTGCCAATAGGGCTGCCATAGACTCCCATTGGGGGGGAATAATAATAATAAAGTAAACTGACCATAACAATAGGGGATAAAAATATAAATGAAACCACATGGATACTGTCTGAAAACAAAAGTGTGATGTTGAAGATAGTATGTTGAAGATAGTATGTTGTGGCACATTATTAAACATTTATATACAAAACTATTTATTTTGTATAAGTTGACAGCATGTTGTTTTTATTAGCTATTGATGTTAGATGTATAAACTTAAAAAAGAAACATTAAATTCAATACAAATTTAATTGTATTGCAGTTTTCACAATACATTTTATTTGTCATTATTTTTTACTACAGAAAGCAGAATAAAAATGTTATATAACTTAAATAATGAAACAGTAGTTTTAGTGTTATTTATATACTTTTATGGTATTTATTATTTGAATTAGTTTTTACTTTATATTTTCAGATTTCATTTTAGTTTAAGTTTTAGTAATTTTGTCATTTTAATATTATTTTTATATCAGTTTCAGTTTTACTTCAACCTCACCTTATTTAATTTCAGTTATTTGCCAAGGAAAATTTAAAATTTAAAATTTTCATTTAAGATTTCTAAAAAGTTGTTCACATAATATTTATATTTTGTTTTATTTCAGCTTTATTTCTAATAACAAACAACAAATTTATAGTTTTAGTCAATCAATCAATCAATCAATCAATCAATCAATCAATCAATCAATCAATCAATCAATCAATCAATCATGCAGACTTCCTAGCACCACTTTGTGGCACAGTTATGCTAAATTGTTTTACACATCTTTTTTTTTTTTTTTTTTTCACTTTGACTTTTTTATAAAGTATCCTCAATCATGAGCTTTCTCAACCCTAAGTACTACATAAACAGAACAGAACAATCCCTGGTTAAAAATGAGCCAAGCCGATAATCCAAAACCCACAGAAGTGTAAGTCATTCTGTTGCTGTAAAACACCCAAAACTTGCTGGCAAAGCACCACTGATGACTTAAAGTGAAAATATGAGCTCAATTCCCATGAGATAAACTCCTATCAGCATCCCCCAGAATGAATGGAATCTTCACTTTGCAGCCAAACAGCGCTGAGATTCCCTAAATGGTTGGATTATGATGAATATTATTAATTCTTACACTAACACACCAGCGTGGATGGCTGCTCCTCAGATACACAGGTTTATCACAGTATTTTCCAGCTTCATCACTCTAGCTTAAAAAAATAGATTCTAAGAACCACTGACAGTCCTTATGTCATGGGCCGAGAGAGGTCAAGATGGTTAAAAACAAATTGGCATCTTAGACAGAAGTTACTGTCTGCATCATCCATCTCAGACTGAGAGAAGAGGCAGTTCCAAAAAGATCGGTCACCATCTCAGAACTCAAGTCTCCAGAGCAAAACAACTCAATTTTAATCAAAGAAATGTCCTTTACACCATTCGAAAATTCATCACAGCAGATAACCTTTCTGCAAATTCATGGAGCAGTCAAATCAATATCACCCCCGTGGGCCATCCCAGAGACAAGGTCTGGATAAACATTTGAGGGTCCTGGCCTTTATGACCTCCTAATGTGGGAGCTGGTGGCCAACGGTTGCTATGATGTGAACCAGGAAGTGAGAAAACTAATCAAGTACTGTGGGCTTAATCTTCAGCAACTCTAGTTTAATTAAGCCATATAAGCCTAGATAAATGGATAGAGATGTAGAAATTCTGCAATTTAGTTAGTTGGAATTCTAGACCTGAGTCAGGCTTAGTGCTAATACCATCCAGCTGCAATCTTGAAGCTATGACAACAGCTTCTAGAGATCTAGATCCTCACTTAACTTCCCAGCCCCCAACAGATTGAATTCCACGAACATCTGGAGTGACTGACCCCAAGCTAAAACATTATAGCTGTGCGGTAAGCACCACAAAACATGACTAGTTGTTCCCTGAGAGATATTTTGATGATAATGATGCTTTTGGGAATCGTAGCCCTGATCATCTTGCATTTTGAATTCCACTTTCATAGGCACATTTTAAAGTAATACTTTTTGTTTGCTGAATAATAACAGATCTTGGACTGATACTGAGATACGTTTGGATTTGTCACCAACAATTAATTTATTTCAAGTGAAAGTGATTGTAGGTGGGTTACAGGAATATGTTCAGCTGGTCATGTGATCTCAAAATGGCGGCAACCATGGGACCAGCCTCGTGTAGAGTAACATCTCATGTTTTTGCATCTCATGTGAGTGTACATCTAATTTCAGTAGCCTAAAACTACATTTGGAACTCATTTAAATGAGACATCATGTGATTTTCACAAAGCAGTCACAATGCAATGAATTACGTTTATGAAGTATACAACACAAAAGAGGCCTTATTGAAGTTGGGTTGGGATAAGCATGATGCTGGAAGAACCATCTTCAAGCATCATAAAACAAGCTTTGTATGAGGGGTCAGAACAGACCTAGTGGCTATGCAACATTGATGCTTTTGTAGATCAACTTCAAGATTAATGTGCTGATGATTACGCCATAGGAATGCCGGTAACCATGGTGACCATAAACAAATAAATAACAGCATACAAAAACATTATTAATGACTTTTCACATTCATGCCACAAGCATTTGAACTGTATCTGCTGGCTTTCACATCTTCTCACGCTAGATCCTAGAGCCATGAAGAAAAATCAAGAGAAATGTTTAGAGAAAAATACACACAGACACTACGAAATAAAGATTATTGATCATAAAGCTTGCCATAAAATGTAATTTTTTTTGAAAGCTTGTGGTGGTATAACCTTTCTAAAAGTAGAGACTCAAAACAGAAACTCGGGTCATCTGAAATGGTCCCTCAAATAAGACATAAAAAGTGCTGTGTCTGTGTGTGTTAAGAGTGACAAAGTGTTTGGTTTATGAGCCAGATGCACTCCAGCAAGGACCAAGATAAGATTCCACCTCACTGACTGTGCATGTTCTTTAGTAATGGTGCAGAAACCCCCATCTTTACCACCACACACGGCCAACGGTTGACAACACTCACACACATACCTACACACACGTGTTAAATAGTGTCAGCACTACATTCAGGCGCTCCATCGCCCCTATTATTACCCCATCATTACAGCACTGTTGAGGTCACGTGTCAAAGTTCACCCGACAGGCTTCACGTCTTGGGGGGTGACACAGTGCAGTGGCTCTCTGAGCCGCTTGTCAGGATGACACTTAGTCTGTGACCTCAAGGTCAGAGGTTAAAGGTGACAGTGACACCGCCCTTATCAGAAAGCTTCAGATGCTGAGAGGCTGCCCTGAGGAGGAGAAGAACAGGGCTTGGACAGTAAGTGTGTGTTTTTAGAGAATGAAAGATAGAAAGAGAGTGGGCTGTACAAGTCAGATCAGGAAAATGGAGGCCCCAGGCTACCAGAGAGGCCACACCAATCTCAATTCATTTTATCTCTCCTTTTCTTCTATCCTTTCTTCCTTTTCATTCTTTTTTTGGAAATAACAACACTAGGTGAGGCCAATTTGTCTCTTTTTAATCTCTTTCTTTTCCCCAACCCTGACTTCCTTTTTCAGGTAGCCCCACAAGGAAAATATTGCTGGAATATATTGTCACTCATTTTCATATCCAATCTTTGGATTGGATCTTTGGATACCATGGGACTTATAATACACCCGGCGCAAGGCACAGAGCAAGTGTGTTTGCTAGTTTGCGTCCGGCGCCGTTCGCGTTTTCCCGTTCAGCGCCACGTCTTTAAATTAGTAAATGCATTTGCGCCAGTTAGTGCGCCCATTGGCATGCTGGTCTAAAAAAGAGGTGTGTTCAGGCGCATTGTCGGCGCATTGCTATTTTAAGGAGCTGAAAATAGACTGCGCCATAGACCAACTCAAACCTGGTCTAAAGTCTAAAGTCAATGCCGCAATATTTTTTTGTTAGAGCGCGTTGGTAGAAACTGCGCCTCTGGGCGCGTCCACAGTGCGCGTTGACTTTGCTTATTACACACAGGGATGCGCATCACACAAACATGCCAAATATTAAAAACAAAAGGATTACAGTGTAAAAGAATATTATTGTGTAGGCTACATAAATATAAAAATGTAATGATGAATAGTCATTGCGTGTATTAGAATTAGGATACCTATTTTCAATTCAGCCTATTACTACTTATAATGATGAACGAAATTGGCTAATTAATTGAACAATCGTGCCAATACACACACATATATATTAACCGACTCATCGCCTGTACGCCATGTAAATAGCAATCCGCCATGGCGCAAGCGCATCTCGCTCTTAAAGGGAATGAGAGATGACACTCTGATTGGTTTATTGAACGTTACGCCCATTACTCATTAAGAGAATAAGGACAACCCATTTCAAAAATGCGCCCGGCGCACGGGCCGTTTTTCCGTCGTTAAAGGTGCCCAAGAATGCTTTTTCACAAGATGTAATATAAGTCTAAGGTGTCTCCTGAATGTGTCTGTGAAGTTTCAGCTCAAAATACCCCATAGATTTTTTTAAATTAATTTTTTTAACTTCCTATTTTGGGGCATCATTAACAATGCACTGATTTACACTTGGCGCCGCCCCCTTAAATCGCGTGCTCCCTGCCACAGGAGCTGTTGACTATATTACAGCGCATTTACAAAGTTCACACAGCTAATATAACCCTCAAATGGATCTTTACAAGATGTTCGTCATGCATGCTGTATGCATGCTTCGAATTATGTGAGTAAAGTATTTATTTGGATGTTAACGTTTTATTCTGAGTGAATTTGAGGCTGTGCTCCGTGGCTAACGGCTAATGCTACACTGTTGGAGAGATTTATAAAGAATGAAGTTGTGTTTATGCATTATACAGACTGCAAGTGTTTAAAAAATGAAAATAGCGACGGCTCTTGTCTCCGTTTAACAGTACATTATCAACATGCTAACGAAACATTTAGAAAGACAATTTACAAATATCAGTAAAAATATCATGCTATCATGGATTATGTCAGTTATTATTGCTCCATCTGCCATTTTTCGCTGTTGTTCTTGCTTACCTAGTCTGATGATTCGGCTGTGTGCAGATCCAGACGTTAATACTGGCTTGTGTAATCCCTTGAACATGGGCTGGCATTATGCAAATATTGTTACGCAACAATACTGTTACGTAACATTCGGTGTTATGTTGAGATTCGCCTGTTCTTCGGAGGTCGTTTAAACAAATGAGATTTATATAAGAAGGAGGAAACAATGGGGTTTGAGACTCACTGTATGTCTTTTCCATGTACTGAACTCTTGTTATTTAACTATGCCGAGGTAAATTCAATTTTTGAATCTAGGGCACCTTTAAAATAGCAAAAGTGGATTTGGACACGCCCTGAGTGCACCTGCGCCGTGCGCTTTACACTTTGCATTTAGATCGTTAAAATAGGGCCCATAGTGTTTGAATGTTGAAAGAAAAACAAAACAAAGAAATGGGTATTATATAAATATAACAATGGATTTACATTATACAACAGATGGTTCTGGTTTACGAATTTGATTGGCCATGCAGTTTGCTTAATACTGATAGCACACTCTAAAAAAATACAGGTTATTTATTGGCATTGATGGTTCCATAATGAACCTTTAACATCCATAGTACCTTTCCATTCCACAAAAGGTTTTTTTTTGCTAAAGAAAACAAAAGTGGTTCTTTGGGGAACCAAAATTGTTCTTTTTTATGGCTTCGCTGCAAAAACAGCTTTTGTAGCTTTTATTTTAAAGTGTTAGTTTTATTTCTTATAGCCATTTTCTATTTTGTGAAGCTCAACAATCTTTTGCTGCACATCAGAACTATATTCTTTGGTTTTACTCATTGTGATGAATGATTAAGGGAATTTGGCCTTTGTGTTTACACATATTTGTACTCCTGTGGAACAGTCATGGCTGGACAATGTCATGCTCCTAGTCACCCTGGTATGCTACAAAATGTCAAATTGAATGGGATTATACTTCAGAAGTATTTTACTCATAAGAATTTCTAGGGGTGCCAATAATTGTGGCCAACATGTATTAGAGAAAAACATTTATTCCATAATGTGAGTTTCCCAGTTTCCCCCCACTTTCAATTGTATTACTTCGATGAAAGGTTAGAATTGAATGAAAGATCAAAAGGATAAACAATGCAGATTTATTTTCACAGCTGCCTTTGCTCATATTTACTAAGGGTGCCAATATTTGTGAAGGGCACTATATATAGGGCATATACTGTATATATACAGTCAAACTAAAAATTTAGACATATTTTTTTTGAGATATATTTATACTATTGGGTGCAGGACACATGTAAGTGAGGATAGCCAAAAATTCTTCATAGAGTGGACTACCAGTAAAATTGATGCAGATGCAGATTGGACATTCTGCCAAAAAACAAACAAAACAAAAAACCTTTAAAACTCTATCTAAACTCTGACTCTATCTATTTCTTTAGTTCTGCTCATGATGGAATAGGTCAGATCCCTCCGAGTCAATTCATATTATTTATGAAAACACTGCATGTGAAAGATCGTCTCATTACTGCAATTTAAGGATATTTCATTCATCTTTGCATTGTCATATACACATTAATATACACTTTGAAAATGTAACTGTCTTAAGATGGCAAATACAAATCAGCTGTCTGCTTACCATACTAAGAGTTTCATTAAAATTTTCCAGAAAGCATTCCTGCGGCATACCAAATCACAAGATAATCTCATCACTTTTTTACAGCCTGGTTTTTGGCAACTTTTTACATATTTTGAGGAAATTAATGGTAGGGGGTTAAAAAGTTTGGGTTGGGTGTGGTATAAGAGTTTGAGTAACAGATCCCCCACTGACATACAATTATGATTTACACACAACATCTACAGTATATTGGACAGAGAGGCTTTTGGCAAAGATAATAGGGTGGATGGGTTTATCTACCGACAACATAAACTATTTCCATTTCTGAAATATTTGCAATATTAGAAGGACTTAGAATTGTATTTATCCACAACCTTTGAATACTCAAAGGCTCTTTAAAAAAATTCAAATTTGTGTTTAAATCATTTAAAATAACTGTTTTCTATTTTAATATATTTTATATATTTGTATTCCATTATTAGCCATTATTCCAGTCTTCAGTGTCACATGATCTTTCAGAAATCATTCTAATATGCTGATTTGGTGTTCAAGAAATATTTCTTAATATCTTTGTGCAAACCACGATACATTTTTTTCTTTAGATTATTGATGAGAAAGTTCAAAAGAACAGTACTTATTTGAAATAGAAAACTTTTGTAAGATTATAATTGTCTTCTGTCACATCTTATCCACTTATTACATCCTTGTTGAATGGAAGTATTATTTTATTTTGAACTGTAGTGTGTATATAATTAATTGCATCAAGCTTCAAAATTTTGTCAAGCCTCTTATTTGCTGTATTAAAGTCTTTCATGAAAAATACAGAAGCTGGATATTATTTTCCTATTTAAGTAGCTATGAGCCCAAAGGTGGGTTGTATTTAGTGTAACATAATGTCTATTTATACATATTTATTTAATCAGGTGCAGTCTTATACATTTTAAATAAACTGAACATCAACTCACACACACAATATCTGGTTGGCAATTGAGAGTGCCAAATAATCATAACCATCTAGGTCAAATTCATTCAAATAATAGAAAACACAATCCAGACCTGTCTCTTGCCAAGAGCTTTTTTTTTTTTTTTTGGCCAGATGTCAGGAATACAGATTATCCCTGTGATGCTACTGGCACTGGCATCTTTAACCTGTGTTAGCTGTAACTTTACACATGTATGCTAATAGCCTTGTGTCTGGTGCATAGACCAATACAGAAAATAGGTCAAAGTTTGTGAAGAATTGCTTTTTCCAAGAAACATGCTGGAAATTACCTTCTACTGACTGTCACTTGAGAAACCTTTAATGTAATGAAGAAGTTGGCCAGGTCATTAAGTGTGATTGGGTACATGACCCATAAGCAGATACAGGATCAGGCATGCTGACAGATAAGCACACATAAATACTCCTACTCAAATCTGTAAAAGTTTAAAAAGATATATCTTAAACAAAACTCCACTTCCTCTATTAGTCTATCTGAAGTTCTACTATCTGCCATAAGCATAAATGGCAAGACAGATCCATCAAAAGATTGGCTCACAGCCCTCTCAAAACCTTAGCAAAGTAAAAAAGAGGCTCCACATACTTTGGTATATGCAATGCTACTGAAATTCAAGTATGATCTATATGGTACTCCAAAGTACTTTTAAGAATACTATAGTGGTACATGTTTCAAATATCATAGTACATATCAAAAATACAAAAGGTATTTGCATGGCACTTTTTCATGGTACAAGTATCATGCAAATATAATATCATGGTAACATGGTTATATCATGACTCAAGATTTCATATATCATAGTAATGAATGATGGTATTGTTGGAATTGTCACGGATGCTGCTAACAGGAAGACAAAGACAAATATTCAAACAAAATAGTCTTTAAATCCAAATATCTACTGGAAACTCTCAGGCAACAGATACAAACACCTCAACAATGATGACACTGAACAATGAACTGAAGGAAGACAGGACTTAAATACACAGAGGAACAAAAGAGCTAAATAATGGGCAACAGGTGAACAGGATATACAATCATGTGAACAAACTGGCAACACTAGGAACAACACTAGGAAACTGGGAAGAGCCCACACAACATCGCTGACACTGGAGACCGAGGTAGAGCGTGACGAGCATCTGAGGTAGAACCAGGGAACCAGAGGACTGAGAAGGAACCGGTGGGACTGAGGATGAAGGCGAAGCTGGGGGTAAGACAGAGTCAGATGGAGCTGAAGGTAAAGACAGGATGATGTCTGACCAAGGCAGAGTCGGTGGGATGAGGGAGCCTGCTGGAGCCGTTAGGATAATGGTTTCCAGTGGAGCTGAGGAATGGAGGAAAGGTGAAGGCGATAGGTCGACAGGCCGCAATGGAGTGATGGGTACTGAGGCTGGAGGTGGAGCCAGGGGATCCTCTGGGCTAGGCAGAGCTAGTGGCCTGAGGAACTGAGGCAGATCCTCAGTGGATAGTGTAGGAGATGCAGAGGGTCTGAAGGGAACCAGCGGAGGTGGGACTGAGGAAGGATGTGGGAGGGGGAGGCTGGGAGGGTTCACAGATGACATTGGGCTGGTCGGAACCAACGGGGAAAGAGGAGAGTCAGGGCTGGGTGGAACCAGCGGGGTTACAGGAGAATCAGGGCTTGACGGAACCAGCGGGGAAACAGGCAATTCAGGGCTGGGCGGAACCAGTGGGGAGACAGGAGATTCAGGGCTGGGCAGAACCAGTGGGGAGACAGGAGATTCAGGGCTAGGCAGAACCAGTGGGGACACAGAGAATTCAGGGCTGGGCGGAACCAGTAGGGATGGAAGAAACAGGAGAATTACCTCCTCAAACCTATCCTTTATATATGTTCCAGAGTCCATAGACATTGCATCCACAGCAGTAGGATTGTGGGTGGGGCTTTCATCCCAGCCCTTATCGTGCCGGTAGATGGTGGTGGATGGCTGGAATCGTTGTTCACCAGCACCCACTCCACAATTGCGGCAAAATCCTCACGTGGACCGCTCTCTGGGAGGCGTGCCCTAGACCACTTGCTAAGGTTGGCGATGTAAAAAAACGCAGAGCGAGCAGTCTGGATAGTGAGTTAGGCACACCAACTCCAAAAAGTCCCTGGTGTGTGACTCCAGGGAGTGGTCATTCTATTCCAGGCACAATAGCTGAACAGTGGAAGCCCATGGTGATGGGAAGTGGGAAGAAAAAGAAACAAAAACGCAGCAAATAATTAAACCGTTTTGGTTTGGTGTTCTGTCACGGGTACTGCAGAAAGCACATGAAGACAAAGATTCAACAAAATAGTCTTTAATCTAAATATCTACAGGAAACTCTCAGGAAACAGATACAAACACCTCAACATTGATGACACAGAACAAAGAACTATAGGAACACAGGACTTAAATACACAGAAGAACAAAAGAGATAATTAATGGGCAACAGGTGAACGGGATATACAATCATGGGAACAAACTGGCACACACTAGGAAAATGGGTCACACAGGCAAACGGGCAATGGATTGTCATGTAAATAGCATGGTACATAAACCACACCACAATTTGTTTCAAAATACCATAGAATTACCATATTAGACCATCACTGGCAAAATTAGCAAAATGTAGGCCAGCCTTTTTTTGCAAATCCACGTGACCAACCTTTTGCGTAATCTCTATGGGGAAATCTTTCACTAAATTTCCGATTGCGTGAATTCCTATAAAAATGACTGGATTTTGTCTACGAAAATTCACTGAACAAAGATAAATGTGACCATTCCTTAAGGCCAGAGTATTTTTTTGTAAGAGTCATTTCTATCATGGTACATATCCAAAAATATGGTATTACCATAGAACCATGTCAAAAAAATAATTGTAATACAATTGCACTTTTTAGTATGTTTATTCTGAGGGGATCCAAATGCCCGCACTGCACTACTGCACTACTAGATACGCAGCATATCTCCCAAATAACTTTCACTTATCATTAACACAGATATGTGAGTGAGAGAGAGATAAAGAGAGAGAAAGAAAGAATGTTGACGATAAGGACAGAACACAGCTTTAAGGCCATGTCTTATAAACGCAGAACCCAATGCAGCCACAACAACCACCCGAAGAGGAAATGAAGCATAGGTCTGTAAAACCAAAACAACGAAGACGGAGATTATGGTGCCTTTGAAACCGAACAATAGCAATGCTTTTCTTAAAATCCTCCCATAATTTATAACAAGCTGTTGAAATCCTCAAAAAACCTCAAATCTTCCTTCCTGGAACATGAGATGAATATTTAACCCATCTAAATCTAAATGGCGCAACACAACGTCCCATCACAGACATTCCAGCGACTGAAAATGCATGAGCAGATTCTTAAGAGAATGAATCCTAGAGCATAGACTTCAGCAATGCATGCTCAGTTAAATAAAGAGTATTTTGTTTCAGTTCTGAGTGATTACAATATGAAGGGGATGTGGTTCACTTACACAGCCAGGGAACCCTAACCTGGCAGGGGCAGCTAAGTCAGCAAGACAGGGCCCCTGATAACTGGCTGTTGAGCTCCCACAGTCTCAGCTATCACCACAGGTAAACAAACACAGCAGAACAGATGAAGGACTGAAGATAAGAGTGGGGTATGTAGCGTGGGCTCAAATCTACACAAACATGCTCAGTATTGCACAGACATAAGGAAACCCAGAGACTCTTTGCATTTATAATCCACATGTGTGTGCTGTACTGTTACCACTGGTAGGTTTATTACCAACTGCTTGTTCTGGTAAAAACTGAAAATACAGTACAGTCCAAAAGTTTGGAACCACTAAGATTTTTAATTTTTAGAAGTTTCGTCTGCTCACCAAGGCTACATTTATTTAATTAAAAATACAGTAAAAAACAGTAATATTGTGAAATATTATTACAATTTAAAATAACTGTGTACTATTTAAATATATTTGACAAAGTAATTTATTCCTGTGATGCAAAGCTGAATTTTCAGCATCGTTACTCCAGTCTTCAGTGTCACATGATCCTTCAGAAATCATTCTAATATGCTGATCTGCTGCTCAATAAACATTTATGATTATTTTCAATGTTGAAAACAGTTGTGTACTTTTTTTTTTCAGGATTCCTTGATGAATAGAAAGTTCAAAAGAACAGCATTTATCTGAAATACAAAGCTTCTGTAGCATTATACACTACCGTTCAAAAGTTTGGGGTCAGTACGAATTTTTATTTTTATTTTTTTTAAAAGAAATTAAAGAAATGAATACTTTTATTCAGCAAGGATGCATTAAATCATGAAGTAAAGACATTTATAATGTTACAAAAGATTAGATTTCAGATAAACACTGTTCTTTTGAACTTTCTATTCATCAAATAATCCTGAAAACAAATATTGTACACAAATATTTTGTACAATTGTTCACATTAAATGTTTCTTGAGCAGCAGATCAGCATATTAGAATGATTTCTGAAGGATCATGTGACACTGAAGACTGGAGTAATGATGCTGAAAATTCAGCTTTGCCATCACAGGAATAAATTACTTTGTGAAATATATTCAAATAGAAAACAGTTATTTTAAATTGTAATAATATTTCACAATATTTCTGTTTTTACTGTATTTTTAATTAAATAAATGTAGCCTTGGTGAGCAGACGAAACTTCTTTTAAAAACATTAAAAATCTTAGTGGTTCCAAACTTTTGGACTGTACTGTATATACAAAGGAGGCCTTGACTACTTTTCATTTCTGTTGGGTTTGCTCTTAAACAGTTTTTTTTTTTTTTTTCTCGGTTTGCTCTTAAAGCATTGACATAAATAACATTTACTTATCATCATAGTTCCAGTAATAACGCAAACATGTTAAACTAATATGCCACTACAATTTAGAAAACATGTCCATATTTATTGTGTCAGTTTATATTAAAAGATGCTTTATACCCCTGAAAATTTCCCCTTGGATTTTGCTGGGCCAGTCCAGCTCTAAAAATGGTGCTGAGTTGGTCTTTTTAGACAGGATGTAAAATCAGACATTCTTCAGAGTAAGCACCCAGCGCAGTTTCCAAATATTTGTGCATACCACTTTTCAGGATGCCTTTTCTGTGTCAAAACACATATATTGGTTCCTTTCAGACTGGGCTGGTTCTGAGGGGTTCTGTTCGATGGGCCGTTGCTGTCTAAATTGTCTGACAATGTCTGGATTTGTCTGAGCTCATAACTGACTAATGACATCACCTTAAGACCTCTTTTATTGGGGCTATTAATAGATCTCAGTTCATTGGTTTTTACAGATTTAAGTTTCGTCACTTATACATTCAGGGTCAAATCTGAGGAAGTCGTCTGTCTTGAGGTTCTACTGTGTTTGCACATTAAATGGCAGAATGACTACCACATTTTTTCTCATTTAACATATAATGTTAAGGCAAGTCTGTTCACTTAGCAGCTGTCTTGGTAACACAACCATTTCCAGTCATGCACAGCTCTTATCTACTTAAATGATAAAGACCAAAATCTTTGAAACTGTTTGTCGGTAGATGTGTTTACATGAACTCAATCCGAATGTATCCAATCCAGTTTCAGAAGCTGTGTCTAAAATCACATACTTTCTGATTGGTGTCATAGTTATGCTTATAGTTTCATTGTGTTTTGGTTTGGTTCTGTTCTGTTCCTTATAATTGTATGTTGACCTAGTTTCCATGTGTGTGCCAGTTAATCACCAATTAAGTTCATCTGTTGTTCAGTTAGTTACTTTGTTTACCTCTGTGTATTTAAGTCCACAGTTTCCTTTGTTTAGTTGTCTGTTCTACTTTGTGTGTACTGCAGTTGTTTTGTTTCAGTGTTTTCAGTAGTTTAATAATTACATAAATAAATAAATACATAATGCTGTGATTATATCCTTTTCTCATCTTCATTGCAACCCTAGTGTGACAAGTAGGCAATACATTTGAATAAGAACTTACTTTGTGACTCCTTAAATGGGTTGATTAAGGAGTTTACATGGAGTTTTTCAGTCTGACTGAGTCATAAATCCGATTATAAACAGATTATTTGGTTGCATGTAAACATAGCTAGAAATCTGATATGGTATCATAAATTGTACTTCTTTAGCTCAAATCATCATTATAAGCTCTTCCTCATGGGGACTGACATTGTCAAAAAATGTTCAGGTTTTAATTATCCTTGTGGTGACATCTGGTCACCCCAACATATGGAATACCTGGACCACACAGACAAAACAAGTGTAACGGAAGCAAGCTAATAAAAAGCTGTGCATGTTAACCTCACTCTCCTGGCCTTAAAGGGAGAGTTCACCCAAAAATGATGCTTATCTGCTTACCCCCCAGGGCATCCAAGATGTAGGTGACTTTTTTTCTTCAGTAGAACACAAATGATAATTTTTAACTCCAACCGTTGCAGTCTGTCAGTCGTATAATACATGTCAATGGTAACAAAATCTATGAGAGTAAAAAAAAACATGCACAGACAAATCCAAATTAAACCCTACGGCTTGTGACGACACATTGATGTCCTAAGACACGAAGTGATCGGTTTGTGCGAGAAACCGAACAATATTTATATAATTTTTTACCTCTAATACACCACTATGTCCAACTGCCTTGAGCGTGTGTACGTGCTCTGGCGTAGTTTACACAAGCGCCGGAAGTGATCTCTCACGTGTATACGTCACTCAAAAAATTATATAAATACTGTTTGGTTTCTCGCACAAACCGATCGTTTCATGCCTTAGGACACGTCTGTGCATGTTTTTTTACTCTCATAGATTTTGTTACCATTGACATGCATTATACGACTAACAGACTGCAATGGTTGGAGTTAAAAATCATAATTTGTGTTCTACTGAAGAAACAAAGTCACCTACATCTTGGATGCCCTGGGGGTAAGCAGATAAACATCAAATTTTCATTTTTGGGTGAACTATCTCTTTAAGAGGCGCACTAGCAACTGACGCTAGAGACTGTGGTTTTTAGCGTCTTTGTTAGCGTGCCCATCTCCCATGCCCCCGTGACCCAAATGTTGCTTTGAATCCTGTTTGGAGCAGGTCGGGTAGAACATGTTACATTTGGTGCCGTGACCCGAATGGGAGTGAAGTTAAGGTCATGTGTCCATCAAAGCCTTTTTTCCAGCAGTAGCTAGCGTACTTTTCCAATTGTTTTCAATGGCAGCACTGCATTTTTTAAACGGCAGGAGTGCAAAGAGGCGCTGAGCGTCTGTTTTACGCTCAAGCGCTGAGCGATAGGCGTTTTTTACTGGTCGCCTCAAGTTGAAGAATTTTCAACTTTGAGTAAAACGCTGCCCTCATCACTGTCACTTTTTAGCCAGCCGTCCAATCAGAGTGGAGGAGGGACAGGACAAATACAACACCGACCAACTGTCACAACATTCTTGCTGTACAACGACATTTTAACAAGCAGAGCACAGAACAAAATGGATGAGAAATTAATATTGCTGGTCTCCGAACATAGATAGCAAGTGCTCTACAGTTTTAGTCTGAAACAAATTATCTGCAAATTCAGTTACAAGTAACAGTGCCACAGATATTCTGTATCATAGCAACAAAGCGTCTCAACTGAAAAAAACAAACAAAAAAACACTGCGATGCCCAAGCGCTCACAGATAGCCATTTTCAGCTGGTGCCTAGCGCCTAGCATTTTCAGCTGGCTAAAAACGCTTTGGTGGACACAAGGCCATAGGGAGGTGAGTGTAACGGAAGCAAGCCAGTAAGAGCTGTGTGTGTAAACCTCACTTCCCTGGCCTCAAGAGGAGGGCTAGCAACTGATGCTAGAGACTCAGTCTTTAGCGTTCTTGTTACCGTGCCCACCTCCCATGCCAGTTCAAATCCTGCTTGGAGTGGGTTGAGTAGGACTGGTTACATTTGGTGCCGTGACTTGGATGGCAGTGAGATTTAGGGGGGTGAGTGTAACAGAAGCAAGCTAGTAAGAGCTGTGCGTGTAAACCTCACTCCTCTGGCCTCAAGAGGAGGACTAGCAAATGATGCTAGAGACTGCGGTCTTTAGCGTCCTTGTTAGTGTGTCCGCCTCCCGTGCTGGAGATTCCAGTTCGAATCCCACTCAGAGTGGGTCGAGTAGGACCGGTTACACAAACACCTATGAAAAAGGTAACTGGCTCTTGAAAATCAATGTGGCCACATATGCCACATTGAATGTTGTGATTTCTCCCATTCACATTAATTTAGTGATAGTGATTTAGTTTAGTTAACATGACTAAAAAGGTCCCCAAACAAAAAGAAAAGTGAAAAAGAAAGCGAGAGAGATGCAAGTGAAAAAAAAAATGGAATGAAAGGAAAGCAAATACCCTTTGGTGTAAGTTTCACAGTGTCACTGGGTTTAGGAAAACATTCTGCTCACTCCCCTTGAATTGAAAGAGTAAATGAGAGCAAGAGAGAGAGAGTCAGGCAGACTAAAAGCATTAGTGTAGAATTAGAGTAACACACTCACAGTACTCCCTGACATACCACACTCGTGTTTGCTTACACATAAAACACTGCAATGTTGTTTAAAAATGTGCTACCTAACTTACCGTCAACTTTAATAGGACAAATTTGAAGGCCGTTAAACTTTACAGCTTTTTAAAAAATATATAACTAGGCCAGATTACTGTAAAAGGGACTACAGATGAGAAATGACCTGTAATGAAATTGAAACTGAAATTGACCTGAAAATATTTCAGGTGTTTTTTTTTTTTTCTTTTTGGTGTGACAGGGAAGGATAATAATAATAGTAATAATAATAATAATAATTTATCTTTCAGCCATGATAAAAATTGTTTAAGCTCCTAGCAAGGGTATATTGCAGAATATGTGTTTTGCAAAGTAGCAGCTGCGAGGCTCTCAGTGCCGTTGACAGAAAACAGGAAGGAATGTTTCAAACTATGAGGAAGATAAGAGAACTGTGAACATCAGCGCTGGTGAGGAGGTATAAAGACAGACAAACACATAAAACACATACAAACACACAGGCACACATCGCATTCCTGGACACCCCCCCACCCACCAAACACACACTAAAACTCCCTTGAGATTGTGGTCTAATTAAACTTTATCTTTCTCTCTCTCTCTCTCTCCACAACTTTATGAGATGGGTGTGGAGAATGTGTTTGAAGATGCTACATGGCTCAAGGCTGAGGACTTGGTACATTCTGAACACAGCGTGACACAAACATGTACACATACAAACAGGGTTACACTGAAAGCTATGACTCACATAAGAAAATATGAAATAATTACTACAGCATCTAACAAACCATGTACACCCAAGTCTAATATTATAGATATGGCCCGGATCCCCCTTCAATGTAAACGTATTCATAAACGCCAGTGGGTGAAAATTAACTCTGGGGTGGGTGGGTGAAAATGAACTTTTATTGACTAATAAACAAATCAGTTGATTCTGTTGAAATAAGGTCTTGGTATGAAAAGTTAAAGTTCTCGCTCCATCATGAGCAGAATGTTCGTCATTCGTCATCCGCCTTCTTGAGCGTCTAAAACAGTGCACAGCTTAGGCATTCTTTGCCTGTAATGTTTTCTCTGTAATGTGAGACAGAGTCTTCACATTCTGTTCTTTCTTTATAATATAAGCCATCATTAACACTAATGGGGCTGAAATGTCAAGCATACTTCAGACGAAAAAAAAAAAAAAATCTTATTAAAGTTTTTCCAGGTATAGCTTTTAACCACAAACCTTTTCCTCACAAACCAAACCTACCAGTGGGGAAGTACTGGACTGTAAACAAGTATAAAAAACGAAATCAAATAAAATCAAATAAAAATTAATGATTAAAAAAAACATTAAAAAACATAAAAAAATGTAAAAAAAAAAATAGATAAAAGAGGTGGACAAAAAATGTAATAAATTAATAAAATAAACATGCAAAAAAAATAACTTGAAAAAAGATGAAAATACAAATAAATGAATAAAAAACATGAAAAAAGTTGGAAAATTAAAAATAGTTTCAGTCCCACTTTATATTAAGTGGCCTTAACTACTATGTACTTACATTTAAATTAATCATTTGATACAATGCACTTATTGTGTACATACATGTCTTTACATTGTACTTATATTTTAAAAACACCTGCATGTAATTACATCTGTAATTAATTTCTGTAATTACATTTATAATTACACTGTTGACCCGTTCCTTACACCTCACTCCTACCCTTAAACCTACCCATACCACAAAGCTTTCCCTAACCTTACCCATATCCCACCTCAATAGCGGCAATAGTGTTTTGCAATTCAATATGATCCCAATAAGAACATTGTACTTATTTTTTTATGTAAGTACATAGTAGTTAAGGCCACTTAATATAAAGTGAGACCATAGTTTCAAATAATATCAAACACAATAAAGTAGTGGAAACATGATTCCATGATTGGGTGTGCTTCTGAAAAACATTTTTGAATGTTTGAACGTAAATTCTGGTCTCGGTAATTGTATAATGATGTGTGAAACATTCCACAGGCCATAATTGGGGCAATACACTTAAAGTTCAACTGAAGTTGATTATGGCACAAACTCTTTTCAGATGAAGAGGACTCTACAGATGTGGTTGTTATTGTCTGAGAACAGGCAAACCGCAGTTCTTTAAATGGTACACTCATCTGGTTCTATTATGTAGCTTTACCCAGCATTAATCAGAGGGTTTACAGCCTAGCCATTTGGACCCAAAACAATTCCATGGTGGACATTTCCTGAAGCAGCATGACTCAGACTCATGGACTGGCCTGTGGCCCGGCTGGAACAGGTTAGGTGCTGTAAATCATTGAATACTCAGGGTCGATATGGGAGCTGCAAGCCAGATGGAGAGCAGGTGGAAAGGAAAGAGAATGACCTTGAGAAAAAGGCCTTCAAACTAGAATTGGCCAGCTGTGGGGATCAACAACATGCCATGGAATTTTGCAGAGAGTGAGTGTGTGAATGACTGTGAGAGAAAAAGCGAGGAGGAAAAGTTAGAGATCAAGCCAAAACGGCTAATTTGACACTTCCGTGTGGCTTTGTTATTCTTAACACTTAACAACTTGAAGGTACAATACCACACCCCTAGTTTTCATCCTCCACTGACTAGCAGGCATGAACACACACATTCTGGGCCTCGGTGGGCACGTACCCAGCTGAGGAGGCTTTGGTCTGAGGGCTAAAGCGCGACGAGGACCCTTTAAATCAGACCAGCCAACAAGACTCCCCACCGGTGATCTTTTCACTCAGGACACAAAAGACTGACACCCACTAGTAAAAGCAGCAAAGTCACACGGCATGACAGCGGATGTACAAATAAAGCTGTTGGACCTGATGGAGACCACTTGAGACTTGGTGAAACATACAGTTCTTTATTCTTGTTTCATATTCATGAATCAATTTGGCTTGCTCAGTTGGAGTTTAAAAGACATTAATATTCAGTAATATTAACTGCACTGACACTATTAGATGAGAACAAAATCTGAACTGAACTGAGCTGGATAATGACTAACTTTTTGAATTAAATCAACATCGAATTGAACTGAGGTGAAAATGGCACTATTGCTTGTGTAGATTTGTGGACTTTGTAACATTGATACAGTTATTGAAATGACACAATGTTGAACTGAACTGAGCTGAATAATGACACTATTATCTACTGTAGAGCTGCTGAAATTGAATTTCTTTCATAAGTGATTCATTTCACATCATTAACACTGATGTTTTCCTATTTATTAATGTGAAGCTGCATCTGAATCGTATAAAGCACTATAGAAATAAATGTGACTTGACTTAACAAGATACTTATTTGTATATGATTTTTAAACTGAATTGTCAAATATATTTTTAATTCATAGTGACGTCGGCTACTTCCTTTCATTGTCTCAAAGTGATTTGCTCTAATCAAATCTGAAAATAAGACCCAAATTTATGAATAAAGAGTCTCTTTCAGAATTATTTTTCTGTCCCCATGGCTTTGTTCAGTCTTGTAATGGAAAGCATGTGTCCTGACTCCTATTCACAAGATTTCTTTAATGATTAATGTCAGACAAAGCCGTTTATAAGTTATGTAATTCCATTAGCGGCTAAGCGCTAAGACCCTCGATTACACAGTTTGTTCTCTGGTCGCCTGGAAGGCAGACATCACGTAAACTGAACTCTGCAGCTGCGTGGGTGACCTCTGACCTGAAAGCAATCTGTACATTCATCAGCCATTAGCCTGCTGGGTTATGACGCTAAATGCTTCAGCTAATCCTGTTAAAATCTGTCAGTGGAGAAAGTACGTTGAGAAAATCATACTAATGTCATGTAGAATCCTGAGCAGATGAGGATGAATTTTCATGCTAGTCCAACCTGCTTTGTGGTGCTTACTACCAGTAGGCTTTGGTCTAGTCACGTTGTTCACTAGCAAAAAGTGATGCTAGTCATTTACTATGGAATTGTTGACCAAAGTAGTCTTGATATTTAAAGGAATAATTCACCTACAAATGAAAATTATCCTATGATTTACTCACCCTCAAGCCATCCTAGGTGTATATGACTGTCTTCTTTCAGAATAACACAATTGGAGATATATTTAAGAATATCCTTAGTCCTCCAAGGTTTATAATGGCAGTGAATGGGGGTAATGCAAAAGTAATGCATCCATCTATAAAAAAAGTAATCCATACGACTCTAGTGGGTTAATAAAGGCCTTCTGAAGTGAAGGGATGCGTTTTTGTAAGAAAAATATCCATATTTAAAACTTTTTCAATTCAAATAACTAGCTTCCGGCGGACGACCGTACACAGAATGTGCAAGTTGATTTGCGGCGGAAGAGTTTCCTTTGACCTGACGCACAACGTAATGATGTGCGCGGAATAGCATAATAGAATAATATTTGTGTGAATAGCGAGAAGCGCCTAAGCTTACAATACTCCAACATCCTGCGTCACACATCGTGTCAGTTTACACATTTGGTGCAAGTCGACTTGCGCATTCTGCATATGGTTGTCCGCCAGAAGCTAGTTATTTACATTTATAAAGTTTTAAAATATGGATATTTTTCTTACAAAAATGCTTTGCTTCGCATCAGAAGGCCTTTATTAAAGGTACAATTTGTAAGATATTCGCAGTAAAATATCCAAAAACCACTAGGCTAGTGTTATATATTTTGTCCAGCTGATTACTAACAATATCTCTAATGTTTTAAACTACTTGTAAATCATGAGAAAATTCCCATTCTAAACAGTGACACGGGGCAGTGCAGTCGCCTGTCAATGACGTCAGTTACCCTTTGTTACCGCCTTTACTGACGTAGAAACAGCGTCGTGGACAAATGTGGACAGGACAGCTCCCGTAAACGTAAGCGTACGGGCCAACCAAACGACCCAAGAAGAGTTTGGGACAAGAGGAGAGAAAGAGCGAGGATCAATATCGGTGTTGCATTTTCTAGATGGAGAGAGCTTCGCGACAAACTTCACCTAGAAAGAGATGCCGATCTCGCTTGTGTTTTACTCAACAGGTGAGTTGTTTTGATTCGTATCTTTACAGAAAACGTATGCCATTATAACGATCAACACGATTAGTATTATGGGGCATACACTCCAAACGCGGGGCATCGCGTCTCTAGACCCGCGCGAGGACGCGTCTGATCCATAGTTTATACATTTATAAAATTTTACCTCATCCGTTAAATCCATGATTTATCTTTCCGTCTGATTGATGGCCGTCAGCGGTTGGGTAGAAGACAACAAATCCCATCATTCCAAACACCCTCTTAGCGTCATCAAACCACGTGATTGTTATTGTTTTGGTAGTGCGCCCTCTAGTGGCAGGTCCTACAAATTGTACCTTTAACCCCCTGGAGTCGTTTGGATTACTTTTTTTATGGATGGATGCATTTACTAACCTTAACATTTTACTAAGATTGTCATATACACCTAGGATGGCTTGAGGGTGAGTAAATCATGGGATAATTTTCATTTTTGGGTGAACTTTCCCTTTAAGCTAGTTACGATGTCTGGTAGGGACACCAGCACACAAACATCCATCCCATGCTGGCGAGTAGCACCAAAATGCAACATATGATGGTGTAAGGCATCAGAGTTGATATTGCTAACTAAAAATAAACTATTAAAACTACTTTTGTTAATTGAAATAAAGCTGAAATAAAATTAAATATTAATTGAAAAACTGTTAGAAATTAGAAATATTGCCTTGGCAACAAACTGAAATAAATAAGTTTAAATTAAAGTACTAAAATTTTGAAAATTAAACCTGAAATAGAAATACAGCTACATAAAGATATATACAGAAAAACCTAATAAAAATTACAAAAAACAAAATTGCTTAAACTTAAACTAAAATTAAAAGCCAATTCAAAATATTAACAAAATATTATACAAAATATTAACAAATACTATACTACAGAAATAATACAAAAATAACACTGCAAGGCATTTTATTATATGTCCTAAAAATAGTATTAGTTCTGATTAAGGTCTCATTTAGATAGTTAACTTTTTTCTTATTTTTCAATTGTAAATTAATTAATTAATTAATTAATAAAATACAATAAAAAATCAATTTGGTGCCATTAGCAGCCCAGAAATTTGACACTGTACCTTTAAGAAATGTCTTATTTCACAGTCTGCATGTGACAAATGTGAATCTCCTCAGACTTTATGACTATATGCTCTGCTTGTTTACACACACTCATAAACATGCATACGCATACACACAGTTAATTTACCATGTCAACACCCACACTCTGTTATACAGTCATTTCCGATACATTTTTATTTAATTACAAACATCCTGCTTACTGAAGCCACAACATTTTTGCCCTTGCTTGGAAAGAGGGAAGAGGGCAATGGTTTGGTGTCAAGAGGAAGAAATGGGGGGATGATAAGGAGAAAAGAACGTCTAAAAAAGCTTTATGGGCCGCTGTGACCCACCTCGCTTTCATCTCCGGGTACTGAGGCTAGGGGAAGATACCTTCAAAAAAGGGCAGGGAAAGGCTAACATCCATCACCCCAGACCTGTCCACTACTTCTGGAGAAAGGAGGGGAGGTAGGCCTCTGACCTGGAATCCACACCCTCAGGTCCTCCAAAGCTGGACAAAGATGACTTCAAGAGAGGCCCTGGCTAGTTTATGGCTAATGTGAGGAGATTTGCTGAGAGAGGAAGGTCAGCGAGGGTGATTTATGAAAGACAGTGAGGTAATGGAAAAACAAACACTTAGAAGTAGAAGAGTAAGAACAGTCTGACGAGGAGAGGAGATGTAATATAAGACGTACCAGCTTTGCTCATGAATATTAATTTCATGACGTGATATTCCCCTAATATAGTTCGAAATGATTTGCTGAATTAATTATACATGCACATTTCGTCTTTTATATTTAGATTACATTTGTTGTGCTCATTTAAATTTATATTTATATTTAAAAACACTAATAATTTAATAAAGTAAATGTAATTTCCCATGTAATCTATAGCCAATCTCAGAATAAATACTTTTTTTTTTTTCATACTGTACATTATAATATTGTGATGCCCAAATGAACTTCAGTGTTGGGTGTAATGCATTATTAAGTAATTGATTACTTTAATATAATTATTTTTCCCTTTGAAAAAAAAATCGATCAATCGATCATCTGCCATAAAATAAAATAATACAAATAAATGATCAAAACATGTAAATAATTTATATATTAAAAAGTAATACATTAAAAACACCACATTTCTTACATCCATTACATGTTTAAATGAACTTGTAGCATTTAAAATGATGGATTTTATTTTTCAGTGTTTTTTTTTATTTATTTAAACAAAAAAATACAGAATTTTAATACTCTCTGTTTATCATCATGTGCCATAATACATAAACAATAAAGCTAAAAAAAAAAAAAAAAAAAAAATATATATATATATATATATATATATATATATATATATATATATATATATATATATATATAGGTTACACTTTATTTGATGGTCCACTTTAGACATTCTACTAACTATAAGGAACTTTACAACTACAAGTCAACTAACTCTCATAGAGTATTAGTAGACTGTAGTACTGTTAGTAGACTTTTAGGTTAGGGTTAGGTGTTAGAGTTTGGGTTAGCAGAGTAAGTTGACATAGTTACAAAGTATATAGTCAGAATGACTGTTGGAGGACCATCAAAATAAAGTGTTGGCAGATTTTTAGCAGACAGTCTACTAATTCTCTAATGAGAGTTAGTTGACATATAGTTGCAAAGTTACTTACAGTTAATAGAATGTCTAAAGTGGAACTTAAAAACCATGACATACAACAATCCTAAAATCGTATCTTTCATTCATGTGAATGTGATGCCTGTGCCTAAGCATTTAAAATGATGGGTTTTAGTTTTTAGTGATTTATTTTTCAATTAATTTAAACAAAATAGTATACAATTTTAATATTGGCTATAATCTGCTTATTCGTATTGGCCAGACCTCCCTTGCTGCTTGGGCTTTCGGTCAGTTTACTGTCAACACTACTGATTGCTAGAAGCTAACTGCTTGTTTCTATTTCTAAAAGTATGGTAGAAGTATTTTTTTTTAATTCTCCTGCTTTGAGGTATGGAGAGAGAGAATAAGAGAGAAAAATGAGGGGCTAATAGACCATTCAGAGAAAGCTGATAGTGGTTAAAAGCATTCGCTCAATGACTACTTGCTCACCGATAATTCTAGGCCTCCAATTGGCAACTTACTAATAGTAGCTATCAAAATTCTGCCAACCTAAAAAAGACATAAACCACACCTCAGCTATAAAGTTATTTATCACCTAAACAGCTTATTAAAGCAAATACTTTTTCTCGGATGCTGGCTGAGTGTGTTTGTGTTTGTTCAGCACTATTAGCTCAGCTCTGAATGTTCTGTACACAGATACTCCAAAAAAATGTGAATACAGAAAAGAAAGGATTAGAAAAGTGTGTAAGCATGTAACTGTCCCTAAATAGCCTATTCTAATCTGAGACACAGATCAGTTTGTTTTTGAGAGTGATGCTTTTATGTATTAAATAGTCAGTGGCTGTTTGTTGAGGGAAGAAAAAAAAGTTCCACACACTGATATTAAAGCTCCAACATAATATTAGAAACAATCTATTTTTCGACCCATTGGGTCATAATTTTTATTTATTTATTTATTTGCCTGCTGAAGTGTGAAAATGCCAGGAGAGGCACAGAAAATGATAATAATAATAATAATAATAATAATAATAATAATAAAATAATTTAAAACACAAACTAAAAAAAAAAATAGTTAAAAAAATAAAAGTAAATATATTTTATTAAAAGAGAGCTAAACTTGATTTAACATTAATTATCATTGTACTGGATGTGGCATGGGCTACCATTTGCTGATTTATTTTTAATAGAATGAATGAATGAATGAATGAATGAATGAATGAATGAATGAATCAATCAATCAATCAATCAATCAATCAATCAATCAATCAATCCAATATTGGGTTATTTTTGGAAAGAAAACCTGTGAAGTTACATTTTTAAACTACATTAGAAATTGAACTTGTAGTCAAAACAACAACAACAAAAAGTCATTTATCGGAAAAAAACAAACAAAAACAAAACAAAACAGATTTTGTTTGTTATGATGAAGTTGACTTGATCGGTTGCACAGACCTTTTCCACGCACAAATAAACCCATATCCATGGATAGGTTGTAAGCCCACACTATTGAATAAACCATTAGACCACACAGCTATCATGAAAATTTTAGTGTCTGCATTCAGGGTGGGTTTCAAGATTGTCTTGGAGTTTATTTTTTGTTGTTGTTAAAATAACTATGGGGAAAAAATACTGCCTTACCAGTGTCAGGGTTTGAGGCTGTGATGAAGCGCACAAAGCAGGAGTACCAAAAACCCAGTCTTTAATAAATCCAAAACGAACACAAAGGAGAAGGCATGGGAAATAAAGCAACCACATATACAATGACAACACTGAACAAGGAACTGAATGAACCAAAGGCTTAAATACAAATCAAAATCAAATCAGTTACCAAAAAAAAAAAAAAATAGTGGCAGGAAAATGAGAACAAAGGAAACAGGAACTAGAATTAAACCAGAACAGAACATAAATGTTACAACTAGCTGATGGCTCACTGTCTGCCATATTTAATTCATTAGAAAGTGAAGTGCATGCATTCTAGCAGACTACATCTTTGGGAAGCACTATAGACCAGACCTTAGATGCACACATATAAAACCACAAAAACTTAATCCATCTTTCTCCATCCCTCTCATGCACTCTCACACAATAAATCACTTATGATTTCCCAGCACTAATAGTCAGCCATCTTTAAAACACTTCAATAATGACACAGCATTTCCTGTCTTCTCCAGTGTTCATAACTGAGTATCAGGTGGCATATTCATAATGCATCGAATCACAAGGTATTCGAAACATAAATACTTTATGGATAAGAGACAACCTAACTCGAAAATGCACTACGACCCTAAAAGGGATAGTACAAGTAGGCTATCTAGCAACCCCTTTTAAGTCATAACATTACATTTCAATTTGGTTTATATTAGGTGTATATTACATAGGTGTCTTTAACTACACTGTAAAAATATTTTGATGATTTATCAAATCAACTAAAAAAAAAAGTGTAAGGTACAATATACTTATTGTGTTCATGCTGCTATTGAGGTGGGATACAGGTAAGGTTAGGGACAGGTCAGTGGTATGGCTAGGTTTATGGGTGGGTTAACATGTAGGGAAAGGGTAATTATAGATGTAATAGCATGTATGTGCACAATAAGAGCACTGCATCAAACAATTAATTCAAATGATAGTACTTAGTAGTTAAAGACACATAATATAAAGTGGGACCAAAAATTTTCAATGCAGAACCATTTTTTTAAAAAACATAGTATTCTCTGAGGTTCCTCTTATCATGCTATATGAATGTTGTAATCTTCCAGCGCAATGGTACATACATATTCGAGTTCCATATCTCATTGTACTATGGTACCATTACAATGTAAAAGGTCAAATGCACTTCTAGCATCATAAAGAGGCCATATCCGTACTTAGAAACATTTTTTTTTTAAACACTACCTCCACATTCGCACATCCACAGCCTCTTCCACATCCAGTCACACCCTCACCTGTCAGCCTCTGATCTCGTGTGTTTCCGTTAAACAGATCCAGAGCCCTGCAGGTGGAGTATCTGATGTGTTCACTCAAAGATCTCTGCAGAAGCAGGAGACGCATGGACCTTGACATCTTCTCCTGTGTTCTTTCGGTCCTATATTCTCGTCCTCCTCCTCCTCTTTCCCGGGTCTGTTGTTCTCTACTCAGTCCATTTTCTATGTCCGGTTCTGCGTGCGGTGCTGCAGTGTGCATTAGGGAGTTCCCACTGCAATGCTCTCACATTCAGTCCTGCGCTACTGTGTGTGTGTGTGTGCGCGCGTGTGTGAGGACAGAGTGCTTTCCGACTCAGGCCTCAGTGCCTCCGCAATGTGAATTTTTCAAAAAGCCACATTTGTGTAATTTAAGTGCACTCACTCACTCTCTTTGTGTGTCCTTCAAGCTGCTACTTGTCTTCACGTTGTCAGTTTGCATTCGGAACAATCTAAGTGGCTGTACTGATGGAGGCAAAACGTGCGTCATCTGAATATATCTTAGCACATTCATTCATTCTGATTGAGTGAGCATGTGCTCTTACATGAGAGGAAGCAACAAACAATCGTCCTACACTAAGATTACACACGCAACCAAAAAAGAAGCAGGTATTGCACATTGACAAAAAACAACCCACATATGTTACCCTGGGCCACAAAACCAGTCCTAAGTCACACGGGTATATTTGTAGCCAGAGCCAACAATACAATGTATGGGTCAAAATGATCGATTTTTCTTTTATGCCAAAAATCATTAGCATATTAAATAAAGATCATGTTCCATGAAGATATTTTGTACTTTTCCTAACGTAAATATATCAAAAATGTATTTTTGTGAGTGGATATGTGTTGCTAAAGACTTAATTTGGACAACTTTAAAGGCGATTTTCTCAATATTTTGATTTTTTTGCACTCTCAGATTCCAGATTTTCAAATAGTTGTATTCTATTCTAACAAACCATACATCAATGGAAAGCTTATTTATTAAATTTTCAGATTATGTATATCTCACTAAAATTATGACTGGTTTTGTGATCCAGGGTCACATATATTTGTTTCCTAGCTTTGAAGTACATTAAAGGTAGGAAACAATTTCCTGCAATGAAGCACAATATATATATATATATATATATATATATATATATATATATATAATTGCATTTTAAGAAAAATCCACACTCTTCTCTAAGCTATAGTGCAGTACCAGGCTCCAAATGGAAGTTCTTAGTTATGTAACAGTAATATGTAAATGAACCGGATTAGGCCTGTCAAACAATAGAAGCTGTTTTGCATGGCTGAGCTGTTAATAGATACACACGCCTTTTGGAAAGGGAAAGAACTTGCGCTCTTGTAACAGTATATATATATATTTGCAGGTTTAATTATTTGAGTTCACACTCAACATGCACTCATTCACTCTGCCTGTCTGTTCACACACTCAGAACTACATAACTGTCGTGGTGATTTATTCTTCATGGAACACTCATGATTTATGGTAACTCTTTTTTTATAGTTTAATAATTAAGTTTACAACGTCAAAGGAATAATATCAGTCATATTTTCCATGAAATATTACAGTGCTCGGGCAGAATGCTGTAAAAAAACAAAAAAAAAAAAAAAAACATAAACATAAACTCTGCTCCACTCCACTGAGGCTACATTTACTTCTGATTAATTACCACCAATTTTTATATTTTCAAATATTTCAAATATTGAGCATATACATACAAAGAAATAATTACCTACATTTACTAATAAATATTTTTTAAGATTTTTGAGTGAATCACTTCAAACCTCTGATTTGTCAACAATGAAATGGACAGTTTGAATTGATTCAAACATAAATGAATCAAACTTAACAACCACAACAGTATTTTGACAGTTTTCTTTTTAACACTAGCGCTAATGTATAAAAAGTAATGAAGTTGAATTTTCTAAAAGTAAGGAGACGTGCTCTCTGTGTGCGTACGTGCGTGTGTTGGGGTGTGAAATGACTGAGTTTATGAGCATTCAAAGACAGTTGATAACTGAAGATAATAGTAACAACTGTGTGTTTAGAATACTTTGCCAAAAGGAAGTAAATTTGGGATTAGTGCTTTTGCATTCCTAGTAATGCACCACTGAAGCGAGCAATGAGGGCTAATTGGCCAGCTAAGAGTTGCACTACAATGGATGCTTAATAATAGCACAGAACACACACACACACACGGTTTGTTTTTGTGAATTGTGAGGACATTCTATAGGCGTAATGGTTTTTATACTGTACAAACCGTATTTTCTATCACCCTTCACTACCCCTACCCATCACAGGAAACTGTGCACATTTTTACTTTCTCAAAAAAACTCTTTCTGTACGATTTATAAGCTTTTTGAAAAATGGGGACATGGGGTAATGTCCTCATAAGTCACCCTCTCCTTGTAATACCTATGTCATACCCATGTCATTATACAAATTTGTGTCATGATATGTCACAAAAACACACACACCTACACACACACACACACACACACACACACACACACACACACACACACACACGCACACACACACAGCTGCTAATTTACTTTATCTTTATGACCTCTGAAGAAAAACTAGAGGAGATAAGCTTCATTTCTTCCTGTCTTTTCTGCTCAAAGATCCAGATCCAATCATAAAGCTTGCACACAGCACCATGGTGTAAAATAAATAAAAACACTTCTAAAATAGTTGAATTAATTAATAGTTTAATTCAGTTTTAAGGGCTGTAAATAACCAATAAATTAAGTCAAATAAATGTATAATGTAATTTAAAGTTTATTACAAACATACAAGAGGGAAATCAACTAAATTTTAAATGTCTATACTGTAGACACAAAATATTTGTTTTGTTTACAAAGAATATGTATTTTATAAATTCACCTGCCATTGGAAAGCATTTCAAGAAGTTCATTTGGACCCTAATTGTGAGATTTTATAACTATCCAAATATTAATATGTAAATGTAATAAATAAATAAATCACTCATTTACTTTGTTTGTTATCAGCATAATTCATGAGGGGAATTATCTAAATTTGTCACGTTTTTTAAATAAGAGAACATGAACGCACACATTGAAACCTCGCCCTCACCATATAATTTACAATATAAAAACATAATCTTCTTGGAAATACCAAGGAGTCTCCCCATGTGTAATGTTAGAAGTCTGGAAACACTTCGCCCTACTTTCAGTGCCCAAACTTTCAGTTTTGTACTCAATCACTTACACAAATAAGCGCACACACGTTTTTGGGAGGCATCCAAACTCTTTCATTCATCTCTCCTGAACATTCCATTCCTGGAGTGATTGCATCAATAACATGAAAAGTTCATCTTGTTGTTAGTGAATGAGGAGCCTTTGTTGTCGTCTGAGAAGAACAAATGTCTCGCTCTGGCTATAGCACTCTGCAAGGATAATAAATGTGTCTCTCTTTCTTTCACCCTCTATCTCACCTGTGACACTGTTACAGAAACGTTATTAAGGTGATGCTATTAAGAAGGAGAGAAACAGATACATAATAAGCAAAAGAAAGCTGGTGGATCATCATGATATTGTGTAGCAGCCAAAATACTCAGACTGATCCTGATACTCTTAACAGAGGGATTACCTGAGCATACACAATGACCTACAAACACAAAACAATGGGGAACGAGTTCAAGAGGTAACATCTATGGAGTCAACAGAATATTAAAGTCCCCACCCAAACACAGGGACAAGCAAACAAGCTGACATTAAAATCATAAGATCCATGCTGAGTATTGTGCTGCTGAATCATGGGACAGATCACAGACTGCTCAAGGCCCACATATGGGGCTGAAAGTGCTCTTTACAGAAATCTGAAAAGATGATTTCCTGTTCCACAAAAACTGAACAAGCTGTGCATCCCAGTTAACTCATAACGCACAACTGTCAGTTTCCTGTCCAGCAGCCCTATATATTACCACAGTCAGGCAATGACCCTGGGAACAGACAAATGGGAATTACCAGTGACATCAGCTAAATAAATAAATAAAAATAACTTGTCAGATCATTCTCAGTTAGTCATTGCTACACAGAAGTACTTATAAGTACTATATATATATATATATATATATATATATATATATATATATATACACACATACATACATACATGCATATACATATATATATATATATATATATATATATATATATATATATATATATATATAGATATATATAGATAGATAGATAGATAATAACAAGTCAAGAAATACATGAAATACATTACTGTTTACAACTATTATCATGTAGAAAGTGTAATAATCATAAACAAATTTGACATTTATTGTTTGAAAATAATTTCTAAAATTTGAAAAAGAAACAATGTCTGTTTCAGACAGTATTTGTACTTGTAAATATCAATTGTAAACAGATTTTTTATTATTATGTTTTAATTATGAATCTGTAATTTTGGAGATTTATAGACAAGATTATGAAATGTTATTAAAATATTTAAGTATTTTTTTATTGTGTTTATTCAGGATAAACTATTCGCTATGAAGAATTTACTTATAAAGAAGTGAGAAATTTTATTTAAAAAGTTTATTCAGAATGTAATTTCCCTTAATGCCAATGTGAAATGACACTGTCTGTAGTCTAAAACAATTACATATGTTGGACTTTTTTAGTAGACAAATTCAATAATTAAATACATTTGTGAGAGTGTGAAAAAATGTGTTGTATAAAGTTTCTTTTCTAAAAGGCCAAAAAGCGCCTAGTTGAAGAAACACCCTCCAACAGAACAACAGTCGTCAAACAGATGAAAAACGGCACAGGAATTGTAAGTGTACATTCTCCAGATTTGAACAGCTCAGTTTTCTGGTTCTCCAAAAGGGGAACAAAGCAGTAAAGCTCAGAAGTGTGGGAGTCAAAGGACACAGCAGTAGAGAAGTAGAATAAAAACAGGGGCTGTTAGCAGTGGAAACAGATTTAAGACAGATTTAAAGGTATAGGTAGGGCTTTTTGTTTTCATAAACATCTTTACATCCTAATAGCAATCAATAATAGAAGTGGTCTCAGGAAACCTTGTTCGCACAGACATCACACATCATCATTGCATTCCATAAGTCTATGCTTATGCTGTAGACAGACAGCCACCAAGCACAGTAAACAAACAGCAGCCACTTTTACGGTTCCTCCTGAACCAAAACAACAAGCTTATGCTGCGTTCATGCCATGTCATAATTGTACTTTAGAGACAACAACCCGTGATGTTCTACTCAGAGCTGTTCACTTCCTCAGACTTGGATTTATGCGTTTCTATATCAACACTATCAACGCCGAAATGAATCTGCAGCAGTCAGGTGGTAAAAGTAAGAGATCTGTAAGCTGTTTATGTTCATTATTATTGTAATGTTATGTGCTTTGAGACATGAGGTAATTTGACAGCGTCTTTTACGATGCTTTGCTGAATCTGCTCTGACTGTCTGCCTTCATAAATTCAAAAAACCTTCATGTGTTTTGGATGAGCCGTAGCTTTGGAGATGCCCTCCTAAAGGGAGGGTGGGAACTAATGCTTCAAAGCTAGCTTGCTTTTGCTAGCTCCACCAAAATTACCTTTAAAGTGATGAAGTGGCCAAGAATTATACCCTTACGCAAACCTTAAGTCTCCTTACCAATAATTCAAAGCCAATAAAACTGTGTGTCAAATAAAAGGCTAGGATTGAGGGTGCATTAAGTTCTTAGAATCAAATAAGCATGACAGACAAGCCTAAGAACACATTAGCTCCGAAATTCAGACTCTCATTAATGCTATGCTACTATTGCCTCTGGACATGAAGAAGACAAACATGAGATCAGGACAGGATCTGTTCAGAGAAGAGGGTTGATTTGTGTCAGCTGGGTTATTTCATGTGAAACTTAACCCTTCTGGGCATGACCGTCTCCAAAAATTGGCATGGAAATGTGTGGGAATCGCTGGCTAGATAAGGACTCATAGGTTTTCAGACCGGACTGGTAGGACTCGCCGCAGAGTATCACAGTAACTGCATGACTCGCCATAGACATACACCGAGAAAAGTAGCTCCGGCTAGAATGTTCCTCCGCAAGACGCGTGCAGTTCTGTTTATTAACTGCTAGAGGGCCAAAAATCTCGGACAGCAGCTTTAATATTTTCAGTTATTTTCAATTTTTAATTTTATTTTAGGTTTTAATAATTTGTGACCCGCTCTGGCGAAATGAGTCGAAAGTCGCAACGTTCTATTTTAAGATATGGGCCGATAATGTGGAAAAACAATGAAAAAAATCATTTTTTTAAGCTAATTTCAAAGCACAGACTTTCAAAAATAATCTCCCAAAGTTTCGTAGTCCAGATAATTGAGTAAAGGTAATTAAATGGCTATTAAATTTGACATGGTTTTACCGTTTCGACTGACAGGCACGTGATTGTTCCAGCCATCCTCCTGACTAGCGCTTCAGACTGAAGTTTTCGTGAGGATTTATAGTTTATGGACATGGACTGTTTTGATTTCGGTAATTACATGTAGAAAGGTAAAAGCATTGATGGCATCTATAAAAGAGATATATGAAAGCGAAACGAAAGTCCAGTGAGGAGGACGCACGAGAGGAGACCTGCGCGTTTAATTGGTATGTGTATACTGTAATACTGCATTTACAATGCTTATCAGTGGCATGCACTTTGATCGTGAAAGTGAAAGTGCCCTTTGCGGTTGCATCGCGGTGCCCCCGTGTTCCCATTTCTCCCGATGTGAGCTCCAGTCCATTACAATTTAGAGCGGTTAAGGCCCGGGTATACTTCATTTCCCGCGGGCCTTTTAAAGAAACTCCTTTGGCCATGAGCGCGGAAAGACGCGTTCGGCTCATGCACACGTGCATCGCCTGTGGTCATAACAATTCACTACCAGCCTGGTTTAATAGCATTTATATATATATATATATATATATATATATATATATATATATATAAATGTCTTTGGTCAAATTAAGCTGTAAAATAAATAGTTTATCCCTTTAAATGCAATGGATTTTGAAAGATATCAACAAAAAAAGGGGAAAAAAACTTTAAAAGCGATTTCCTCAGGTTTTTTATTATTATCCCATGATTTACTCACCCTCAAACCATCCTACATGACTATCTTTTTTCAGTTGAACACAACTGGGGGGGGGGGGGGGGGGATTTGGGTACAGAACAACCTGAGGATGAGTAAATAATGATAAGTAAAACTGATATTAAGAATGAATACTAGGAGAGACAGAATAAAGTTATAAGCTAGCGAAAACGACAAAAGATAGCGACAAAACACCAGTTCTGTGCGAGAGGAAATGCAGGTAGCTAATCAAGGCCTCTATGCAGATGATGAAACCCATTTCCGAGAGATTTTCCAAAGTATCAAGCCAAAAAAAAAAAAAAAAAAGGAAATTACTTTTCTCAGAAAGTGACTCAACAACTTCCTCTTTCCATAACCTCTTGAAATGATGCCTCCATAGCACTATATCTTCATCATCCAGACTGATGGGAACGCAGGTATTAAAACTATGGTTAGCACTTGATGACTTAAGTGGAATTTCCCAGGGTTACACAGACAAAGATAAAATCCAAAGATTAAAGGTTAAGTAAGTGGACTATTGATTAAGCATGCATGCTTACGGAATATGACGTAAATTAAAAAGTCATGTCATGAAAGCTTCCTTCATGTACACATGTGCTTTATTCTGTGTTCTCTCTTCAACTGAGCAGTTCAAATAAAAGGTCAGGCAGTACCATTCCAACTGGATGAATGCCGGGAACTGAGTGCTGTTGATGTTTTCCCCTTTTCAATATTAATAGACAAAGCAGAAATCTTGCTCTGATAACCCTTTACCCATAAAAGCCATTTATGAAAATGCCATTCCTTCTTCCTGAACACCTAGACATAAAATTAAAGGTTGTAAGGTTATAAAGGGTCCATCAAGATTATACAACCAGCCATAAACTTATTTCTGAAGCTCTTTTCCATCTTCTTACACAATGTTAATACCAATGCAAATCCTTATTGATAAATGTGAAGTTGTATTGGGCATATTCTTGAAACACATACAGATTATGGATGGATCACACAAGATATGTGTTTATTATGTATTGTCAATTCAATTAACGTTTATTTGTATAGCGCTTTTCACAATACATTTCGTTTCAAAGCAGCTTTACAGAGAAAGCATGTCAACATTACAATTTAAATAAACAATGTAATAATTTAGGCAATTAATTTACAATCACTGTTAGCAGTTTAACTGAAGGTAGATGCAATGAGCTCCTGGAAAAATGAATTACATATTAACAATAATTAGGATATATAGAAATTTGGGAATGTACATGTATTTCAAAAATAACTGGCAGAAATTAAATGCTCATATCAGCACATTATGAGACACAGATTTTAAGTAGAGGAAAACTACATACTATGCCAATAAGGTTATAACATTTTTTAGAAAATATATAACCATGTAAATATAAATTATATTACATTATATTTTATACACTACTGTTCAAGAGTTTGTGGTCTGTACATTTTTTTTTATTTTTAGTTTTTAGTTTTAAAGAAGTCTCTTATCCTCAACAAGGCTGCATTTATTTGATAAAGAAATACAAGAAAAAACAGTAATATTGTGAAATATTATTAGAATTTTAATGAATATATTCATATATTTTAAAATATAATGTATTCCTGTGATGCAAAGCTGAATTTTCAGCATCATTACTCCAGTCTTCACTGTCACATAATCCACAAAATCATTCTAATATGCTGATTTGCTGATCAAGAAACATTTCTTATTATTATCAATATTAAAAACAGTTTATGGCAAGCTACAAGATTTTCAGAATTCTTTGATGAATAGAAAGTTCAAGTTTGGGATCGATAAGATTTTTAATGTCTTTAAAAGAAGTTTCGTCTACTCACCAAGTCTGCATTTATTTAATTAAAAATAAAATAAAAAATGTAATATTGTGAAATATTATTACAATTTAAAATAATTGTTTTCTATTTGAATATATTTTACAAAGAAATTTATTCCTGTGATGCAAAGCTGAAATTTCAGCATCATTACTCCAGTTTTCAGTGTCACATGATCCTTCAGAAATCATTCTAATATGATGATTTACTGCTCAAGAAACATTTATTGTGTACAACTGTACAAAATATTTGTGTACAATATGTTTTTTCAGGATTCTTTGATGAATAGAAAGTTCAAATGAACAGCGTTTATTTGAAATATAATAACTTTTTTTACATTTTAAATGTCTTTACTGTCACTTTTGATTGATTTAATGCATCCTTGCTGAAAAAAATATTAATTTATTTAAATTCTTCTCAAAAAAAATAAAATAAAAATTCTTACTGACCCCAAACTTTTGAACGGTAGTGTATAATGTTACAAAAGCTTTGTATTTCAGATAAATGTTGTTCTTTTGAACTTTCTATTCATCAAGGAATCCTTAAAAAAAAGTAAACAACTGTTTTTAACATTGATAATAATAATAAATGTTTCTTGAGCAGCAAATCATCATATTAAAATGATTTCTGAAGGATCATGTGACACTGAAGACTGGAGTAATGATGCTGAAAATTCAGCTTTGCCATCACAAGAATAAATTACATTTTAAAATATATTCCAATACAAAACAGCTATTTTAAATTGTAATAATATTTCACAATATTACTGTTTTTACTGTATTTTTAATTAAATAAATGCAATCTTGGTGAGCAGACAAAACTTCTTTTAAAAATATTACAAATCTTACAGATCCCAAACTTTTGAACGGTAGTGTGTATATATATATATATATATATATATATATATATATATATATATATATTTATTTTATTTTTTTGGTTCCACATTTTTAGCAATTTTACTGGTAGTCCACTGTATGAAGAATTGTTGGGTATAATATGTCACAGTTTACTTTATTTTGCTCTCCTCACTTACATAAATGAACTACTGTGTGTGTGTATATATATATATATATATATATATATATATATATATATATATATATATATTTTTTTTTTTTTTTTTTTTTTTTTTTTTCATATATATATAGTTCATATATAGTGCATTCTGTTGTCCTCCTATACACAAGAGTCTTGTGGCAACAACCCACTAAACCCAGTCAATCGAAACCAGCCTATGGTATTCCTTTGTCAAGTCGTTCAGGCATACCATTCACTATTTCTGAAAATATCCATATCCCTACATACATTGTCT